>NC_053159.1:45613974-45778974 GCF_016835505.1 Polypterus senegalus
AAATTTCAGCTTCCCACATATATGGAAAGTGGGAGAATTAGTGATGAGTCAGTGAGGGCTTTGCCTTTTATATGTGTAGATGGCAAAATCCCTGCACTTCGCAGCGGAGAAGTAGTGTGTTAAAGAAGTTATGAAAAAGAAAAGGAAACATTTTAATAATAACATAACCAGCGGTAAAGCAAGGAAAACACCGTAATAAGGACGGATGGATGCATGTAGAAGGGGTGCCTGCAAACCTAAAAGGGATATTCGGAGCTGACGGCTTTACTTGTCTGTTGTGGAGCGGGCGTCGGCCATGGATTAACGCTAACGCCAAGTCACCCGGGTGAGACGGAACTGTCACCGAACCGGTGAGACCACTTCTTTACATGTAAACGTGTCCACGGCGCACATCAGAATTGGTCACTGGATTTACTGCAGACTGCCCAGGCCATGTGATTATAAACTTTTAAAAAAAAGTTCAGATAAAGGACTGGGGAACGAGTGGGGATTGTGTGTGTCTGGGGGTCTTAATTTATATGTGTATATAGTTGTAATATAGGTTAAGTACATGTGAATATATTTGCGGCGTTTATAAATAAGATATTCTTTCCGTTTCTTTACCTTGCTTTCTTGCTGCTTACGGATGGCCTTATATGGGCAGGCAGTGAATTATGTGGGAGGCGTGTGGATGGAGGACGCAATATAGGCAGGCAGCCAACTTTGTGGGAGGCGTGGTGATGGGGGACGCAATTCCGCCTCACACGGCGACCGAGCTGTAGGCTATGGCCGTATATATGTACGTAAGTAGGATTCAGTTATGACCGTTATGCGTAGAATTTCAAAATGAAACCTGCTTAAACTTTAAGTAACCTGTAAGGAATGAGCCTGCCAAATTTCAGTCTTCTACCTACATGGGAAGTTGGAGAATTAGTGATGAGTGAGTCAGTCAGTCAGTGAGGGCTTTGCCTTTTATTAGTATAGATAATAATGGACATGCAGTTTAACTGGTAGACTGCATTGTGCTTACCAACGTACCTCTCAAATATAAGACATATTTATATTACTTTTACTACGTTTTGTTACATTTTGCAGATTATATGAATGAACATTAGTTTGGTTTTAAAAAAAATGAATAAAATAAATATAGTGCTTGCATATCTGTACTTAGTAACGAAGTATGTTGTTTTGCCACTGGTATAATTCCAGTGGCTTATGCTTTGAAGTACTAAATATAGTTTATTTCGGTATTAACAAATGAAGCAACTAATTTCATTGCCACTGTAGACAGGCCAAACAGCCACGTCTTTCAGAAACTTGACTCAACTTTTACTTGCTATAATGGTTTCTGCTGCCAGCACACAGTCCTGTGTGCATAACAGTGCATGCTGTGTGCAATATTTCCTTTATGACCACGATATCTATAAACCAGTTAGAAAATGGAAGGATGCTTAAATGCACGTCAATGGACATGTTCTATGTAATCTCAGACATAATGTAAAACCTAAATTTCTTTCTAGAGACATCTGTTTTTGTATTCGACGTATGTTGATGTGGTACTATATTATGATCACCATGAGCCGGTTTAATATGTAGTCCTTATTCCCGTTATTCTCATGTATTACATATCCTTCATGAAATAATTCATTTATGTGCTGTCACACGAGTGCAGTACCAGCTATCATTTAATACTACCATTACAGAAAAAAAACTAAAGACATATTTTTGAATCGTTGGTATTGACTGGTACAGAAAGTATCGGATCTTTAGACATCCCTAATTAGTAGGATTCTGAAGCTGTGTCACCAAATCATCATAGGCTTACTTTTGAAATGCAATATTGAACAAATGCAAGAATTTTGTTGGCACATTAGTATTCCATATCACTTTCATGGCTTAGATGAACCACACATTTCACCTCTAAACACAAATAATAAATAGACCTCGTGCTTTAAGATATTTGTTACATTTACAAGTAAAGTTAAAGCAAAACACATTCCATAAAAGGAAATAATTTTAGTTCTTTAAAACTACAGAATTGTTTCCTCAGAAATACTTTTTATTTAAAACTTTTTTTTAACCAGATGCATTTAAAAATAATTTATGGAACTCCTACCTTTCCAGTTCTGTTGAGTGGAAATTACAGAACTACATTATCTCATATATGGAGTAATCCCCCCTCGATCGCGGGGGTTGCGTTCCAGAACCCCCATGATAGGTGAAAATCCGAGAAGTAGAAACCATATGTTAGTATGGTTATTTCTATATATTTTAAGCCCTTAGAAACTCTCCCACACTGTTTATAAATATTCTCCACACAGTTATACAGTAAACCCTCGTGTATCGCAGTTAATCCACTCCAAACAGATTTCCATGAAGTAGGATTCTTTACTTATAAATCTAATATTATCGCAGTTAGAGCATAGAAAACCTGTTTACGACCTTCTAAATATGTTTTTAACATTATTAGAGCGCTCTAGACATGAAATAACACCCTTTAGTCAAAAGTTTAAACTGTGCTCCATGACAAGACAGAGATGTTCTTTCTCACAATTAAAAGAATGCAAACATATCTTCCTCTTCAAAGGAGTGCCGTCAGGAGCAGAGAATGTCAGAGAGAGAGAGAAAAGTAAACAATCAAAAATCAATAGGGCTGCTGGGCTTTTAATTATACGAAGCACCACGATAAAGCAGGGCCGCAATGAAGGGATCAATGTGAAGGTAGTCTTTCAGCATTTTTTAGAGGAGCGTCCATATCTTCTAAGCAAACAGCCTCTGTGCAAACAGCCCCTCTGCTCACACCCCCTCATCAGGAGCAGAGAATGTCAGAGAGAGTGATAGAGACAGAAAAAAGCAAACAATCAAAAATCAATACGGGCTGTTAGAGTTTTGAAGTGTGCGTATATCATTGAGTAGTTTTATTTAATACGCAATACGTGCTCTGACTGGGTAGCTTCTCAGCCATCCGCCAATAGCGTCCCTTGTATGAAATCAACTGGGCAAACAAACTGAGGATGCATGTACCATAAATTAAAGGACCCATTGTCCGCAGAAATCTGCGAACCAGCGAAAAATCCGTGATATATATTTAGATATGCTTATATTTAAAATCCGCGATGGAGTGAAGCCGCGAAAGTTGAAGCGCGATATAGCAAGGGATCACTGTATTTTTCTTCTGGTTCGTCCTACTTCCTTTTCAAACCCGGTCCCCCCCACACGCAGCCCACACAGCATTTCTCAATTCCTATTCCTCCTCTTCCAAACCCTTCCCCACGCTGCCTGCGGCCTCCCATACACCCCCACACTGCTTTTCTCGATTCCTATTCTTCCTTCAGACTACTGCGTTCCCTGCTCCTCTCTCATGACCCCATTGGTGTCACGTTACCACCCTATATCTAGCTTGACCTTTCACTTCGGCCATGTGTGCGCCTGGGAGTCTTTTCTGTAGCCTGCTACAGGAAGGTACTCTCTCAACCATTGGCATTGTTTTTTTTCCTTGCTATTTACCTTATACTGCGACGGTTGTTTCTTAAGCCTTTGTTATAAAATGAAAGATAGTATCTTCTCTGTCGATGGGTTTTTGTACAACGTCATCTGTATTCTGGGATCCAGCAACTGCCTGTTCCTATCAGTGGGTTATTTCTTGACACAAACGGTTTATGAAGGCAATGCACTCTCACTAAGAAATAGGGCAAACTGATCGCTATCCAAAATACTGAAACAATCTTCATTCCCAGAATTTTTCGGTTCCTATTCTTACACCGCCATATGCAATGGCCGGCGTCGGCTAGTATTTAATAATTTTGGAGATACAGTAAATGGCATTTCATGAATTGGAATAATTTATTCAAAAGAGCTCAATAAGGTAAGGTTCCCTAACTACCCACTTGATTCTTGTAAATAATGCCTCCATTTTTTAAATTTTACTCCTTATATGGGGTTTCCTTCTAACCCAGCCACAGGGGATGCACTAACCAGTATGTTTCTTTGTGCCGGTCTCAAGCCCGGATAAATGGGGAGCGTTACATCAGGAAGGGCATCCAGTGTAAAATTTTGCTAGATCAATATTTGGACAACAATACAGATTTCCACACTGGATCAGTTGAGGCCTGGCTCAATAACAGCCGCCACTAGTACTGTTAGACAGGATGGTGTTGGCAGAAATTGGGCTACTGTTGGCTGAAGAAGGAGAAGAGGAGGGGGGATGTGTCCAGAGGCAGGAAGGTAAAGAGAGTGGAACTGCGGGTAGGAAATTTAAATGTTGGCAGTATGACTGATAAGGGGGGAGAAAGTTATCAGATGTGATGGAGAAAAGGAAGGTTGATATATTGTGCTTGCAAGAGACTAGAGGAAGGGGAGTAAGGCCAGGTGGATCGGAGGTGGATTCAAATTGTTCTATCATGGTGTGGATGGAAGGAGAAACGGGGTAGGGATTATTCTTAAGTACCAGTATGTCAAGAGTGTTTTGGAGGTGAAAATAGTGTCAGACAGAGCTGGAAATTGAAGGTGTGATGATGAATGTTGTTAGTGCATATGCCCCACAAGTTGGGTGTGCAATGGATGAGAAATAAGATTTCTGGAGTGAGATGAATGAAGTGTTGGACAGTGTACCTAACAGACAGAGGGTGGTGAATCGAGTGGATTTCAATGGATATGTTGGTGAAGGGAACAGAGGGGATGTGGAGGTGATGGGTAGGTATGGTGTCAAAGAGAGGAAAGAAGAAAGTCATATGAAAAAGAATGGACATGGCTGTGGTGAAAACGTATTTTAAGAAGAAGGAGGAATACAGGGTGACATACAAGAGTGGAAGAAGATGCACACAGGCAGAATATATCTTATGCAGGTGGGTCAATCTAAAGGAGACTGAAGATTGCAATGTGATAGCAGGGGAAAGTGTAATTATGCAGCATAGGATGGTGGTTTGTAGGATGAGGTTGGAGATCACGGAAAGGAGGGGAGTGAGGGCAAAGCCAAGGATCAAATGGTGGAAGTTAAAAAAGAAAGACTACAAGGTTGAGTTCAGGGAGGAGGTAAGACACTGGGCGGCAGTGAAGAGTTGCCAGATAGCTGGGAAACTACAGCAGAAGGAGGAAAAGGAAAGCAGGTGGTGGAATGGGGAAGTACAGGAGGGTATACAAGGAAGACGTTGGCGAAGAAGTGGGAAAGTCAGAGAGATGCAGAAAGTAGACAAAGAGTACAAGGAGACAAGGCATAAGGTGAAGAGAGAGGTGGCGTATATTGAGTTGTATGAGAGTTTGGACACTAAGGAGGGAGAAAAGGACCAGTAACAAGGACCGAGCTGAGAAAGATGTGCAGCAGTTTAAGGGTTATAAAGAATAAAGATGGAAGCGAACTCAAGAGCAAGGAGAGTGTGGTGAGCAGATGGAGAGAGTATTTTGAGAGGCTGATGAATGAAGAGAATGAGAGACAGAGAGAAGGTTGGACAATGTGGTGACAGTGAATCAGCAAGTGCAACAGATTAGCAAGGAGGAGGTAAGGACAGCTATGAAGAGGATGAAGAATGGAAAGGCCGTTGGTTCAGATGACATACCTGTGGAAGCATGGAGGTGATTAGGAGAGATGGCAGTGGAGTTTTTAACCACATTGTTTAATGGAATCTTGGAAAGTGAGAGGATGCCTGAAGAGTGGAGAAGAAGTGTACTAAAAAACAATTTAAGAATAAGGGGGATGTGCAGAGCTGTAGTAGCTAGAGGGGGATAAAACTGATGAGCCACAGCATGGAGTTATGGGAAAGAGTAGTGGAGGCTAAGTTAAGAAAAGAAGTGATGATTAGTGAGTAGCAGTATGGTTTCAAGCCAGGAAAGAGCACCACAGACGCGATGTTTGCTATGAGGGTGTTAACGGAGAAGTATAGAGAAGGCCAAAAGGAGTTGTATTGCATCTTTGTGGACCTGGAGAAAGCATATGGGTGCCTCAAGAGGAGTTGTGGTATTGTATGAGGAAGTCGGGAGTGGCAGAGAAGTATGTAAGAGTTGTACAGGATATGTACGAGGGAAGTGTGACAGTGGTGAGGTCTGCGGTAGGAGTAAAGGATGCATTCAACATGGAGGTGAGATTACGTCAGGGATTGGCTCTGAGCCCTTTTTTATTTGCAATGGTGACTCACAGGTTGACAGACGAGATTAGACAGAAGTATCCGTGGACTATGACATTTGCTGATGACATTGTGATCTGTAGCGAGAGTAGGGAGCAGGTTGAGGAGACGCTGGAGAGGTGGAGATATGCTCCAGAGAGGAGAGGAATGAAGATCAGTAGGAACAAGACAGAGTACATGAGTGTAATTGAGAGGGAGGTCAGAGGAATGGTGAGGATGTATGAGTTTAAATACTGTGGATCAACAGTACATAATAATCGGGATTGTGGAAGAGAGGTGAAAAAGAGAGTACAGGCTGGGTGAAATGAGAGGAGAAGAGTGTCAGGAGTAATTTGTGACAGACAGGTAGGTATCCGCAAGAGTGAACGGGAAGGTCTACAGGACGGTAGTGAGACAGACAGTGGCATTGACCAAAAAACAGGAGACAGAACTGGGGGTGGAAGAGTTAAAGATGTTAGATTTACATTGGATGTGACAAGGATGGACAGGATTAGAAATGAGTACATTAGAGGGTCGGCTCAGGTTGGACGGTTTGGAGACAAAGTCAGAGAGGTGAGATTGCGTTGGTTTGGACATATGCAGAGGAGAGATGCTGGGTATATTGGGAAAAGGATGCTAAGTATAGAACAGCCAGGCAAAAGGAAAAGAGGAAGGCCATGAGAAGGTTTATAGATGTGGTGAGAGAGGACATGCAGGTGATGGGTGTAATAGAGCAAGATGCAGACAGGAAAATATGGAAAAAGATGATCTAATGTGGCAACCCGTAACAGGAGCAGCTGAAAGAAGAAGAATATGGGGTTTCATTCTAAAGTTAAAGGTATTGACAGTTTAGTTTTGTTTCTTTAATTTATCAGTTAGACAATTTTAAATTCCCAAATTATTGGATATCTTTAATACAAGTACTACCTTTTAAGAGAAGTTAGTTACTTATGTTTAAAGCCAGAAAACACTGAATTATATGGTGATGACTCAAAGAAATTATCCTGAAGATCATGGTGTAGATCTTTGCTGAGATGACGATAAAAATTGGTGAAGTGTTTTGATCCAAAAAAAGAGTGATCAAACTATTTAATGTTAGAATGTTAAAAAGGCTACCACAGCCATTCAAACCTTAGACATGTAAGAGTAAGTCTGTTTTTGGCCATATTACAACATACCCGTTTTTTACAAGTTCAAAGATATTCCTTAGAAATAATACAAGGTTGATTTTTTTTTGTAGAATCCAATAGTTGTAGGCTTGATCAATCTTGCAGTGCGACTTCATTCATATACTATAAACTTACAGTAACTCTTTTTAAGGCTTTACACAAGGATATGTTTCAAAATAAATTACATATCAACATTGGGTCGCCAAAACATTCAAGAAGATGTTGATATACTTTTGGCCTTATTACAATTTTCATCCAAAGGAAGGATGTGGGTTTCATGTCAATGGGTAGGGATGTGGATTTTGTTACTTAACATAATCAAAAATGTGGAAGTGCCTTTGTGTAATTTTAGACAACACCCTGAGTAGGAAGCATGGTCATAGTCATGGCTTAGTGCATATTGCCTTAAAAATGCTGTATGGGCTTCTGAATGACAGTTGCTGCATTGCTAATAACTGGATTTCTTAAGGCAGAGGTCTGAGGAGCATCTTTTTTTATTATAATCATTTTACCAAATCTCTTCCATTATTTTAGTGTGTTCATTTTGATTTAATTGCTTGCCTCTGGTTTGTTCTGTGACATCTGTGCTACAATATTTTCTAGTTAGAAGATGAAATAAATGCATTTCGACAGTAACTTGAAGAAAAAGAAAATACTAGGAAAAGAGCAAATAAGGTATTTTGTTTCATATTTTGGACATACACACCTTAACAGTAGGGTTTAAATGCTGATTGTTTGTGTTTCAGTATATTGGTAAAGCAAAGTTAAAAAAAGAAAAAAAAAAACAACAGAAAACAATACAGTACATTCACAACATATTGCATTATTAATGACACAATAATCCCGCCAGCTGAACATCTGGCAACACCACTTATTTATTTATTTAGATTTACAACTATGGTTTTAGATTGAAATGTTAAGCACGGTAATTTTTAGCAACTACATAATTATTGATAAAAAGCAAAAAAAGTCAAAACACTATTCCTTACTCATTTGAGTGATAATTATTCCACTACTAACATAGGAAAATTTAGATAGTAAATATGGGAACCAACCTTTTCAACAAAATCCCTTTCTGGCCTTTCTTCAACCTAAAATAAACAAAAGAATTAATTTTGACTAACAAGGAAGGTGCAACTATAACAATGAAATGCGAAATGGAATGAGAAGCACATTTTAAATAATAGTAATAACAGGTTTGTAGGGCAAATTACATTTTAATGCTTTACACTGACAAATGTAATTAAAAAATATTTCTTTACTATTAAAAAGACAAAAATTAAAGTGCTCAAAAAACATTTCTGATGCTTGATTGAAGTTATCACTAAAACAAACACTGCCAAAAGGTTAGATGTAGATATATTACACTATGAGACAGGTAGACTTACCTGCACACACTCTTAAGAATAATTTTACCTAAGCAATCAATAATAGGAATGTTTATGAGACATATGCAATGTAAATCATTATAAAAGGAACAAAGACGTTCTCATAATCAATTCAATATGATTTGAAGACAAATACAGTTACTATTTTTGGCAAAGCAGAGGTTACTGTAAGCCTTTTTTGTTATTGGTTCACATTACCAAACAGGCGATATTAAACTTAGATGGTCAGATAGTCAGACAAACTGACACTGACATACCACTTCTGGGTACACACAGTACATGTTCTGAAAAATTTCCTTAACAAAATCCTTAGATAGAATTTAATCAAATTATGGATTTACTCTTTTTTTTATTGATTTTATTGAAATCACATAACATTCCATACAAATAAATCATCCATCCATCCATTATCCAACCCGCTATATCCTAACCACAGGGTCATGGTGGTCTGCTGGAGCCAATCCCAGCCAACACAGGGTGCAAGGCAGGAAACAACCCCCAGGCAGGGCGCCAGACCACCACAGTACAAACAAAAATAAGATCGAAAACAAATTAATCCCCACCCCTGAGAAAGAGAGCTAAGTCAGCAGAGTAAAACTTAAAGCTAGTAAAAATAGGTACATAGATGAATTAATAAGTGAATAAAGATAAATGGAGAAGAAAAAAAAAGGGGAGAGAATCTGCTTCCTCAGTACTTTAAAAGCTTATTCTAAAATGTTATTGATTAGATCCTGCCAGGTTTTGAAAAAGTTCTACAAAGATCCTCTAAGTACGAATTAGATTTTTTCCAGTTTCAAACTGTATATAACATCACTTACCCAATGACTTAGAATAGGAGATTTAGGATTCTTCCAGTTAGTTAGTAAGATAAGTCTACGTGCCAATAGTGTAGTAAAGGCAATTACAGTTTGTTTGTCTTTCTCCACTTTAAGCCCATCTGGGAGTACATCAAACACAGCTGTTAGTGGATTAGGAGGGATTGTGACACCAAGGCTGTCTGATAGGCATTTAAAGATTTTGGTCCAGAATGAGGTTAATTTGGAGCAGGTCCAGAACATGTGGCTTAGTGAGTCTGGAAATTGATTGCAATGTTCGCAAGTTGGGTCTTGCCCTGGAAACATTTTGGAGAATTTTAAGCGAGACAGATGTGCTCAATATGTAATTTGAGTTGAATAATTGTATGCTTTGCACATATGGAACTCGAGTGAATTCCCCGCATTGCTACCTTCCACTCCTTTTCTGAGATATTAAGTGAGAGATCTTTTTCCCACTGTCCTCTTGGATCTCTGAAAGGGAGGGATTGTAAAATGGTTTTATATATTGCATAAATGCTGTCTGATCAATATTTTTTTCAGCATCAAGGTAGGTGGGAGGTGAGGAAAATCGGGCAGGTTCTATTTAACAAACTTTCTGATTTGAAGGTAGTGAAAGAAATATGTTGCTGGAAAGTTAAATTTGGAATGTAATTGTTCAATGTAATTGTTCATAAGATGAAAAGACGTTTTCTATGTACAGATCTCTAAGTGATTTAATCCCAAATGTTTTCCAGACAGTAAAAATTGCATATGTTGGAGAGGGTGGAAAAAGGTGGTTCTCGTGCAGAGGTGCCACAGATAAAAGCTTCTTTATCTTAAAATACTTCCTACATTGGTTCCATATTCTGAGTGAGTGAAGCACAAGTGGGTTGTTAGTATATTGGCGATAATTTGCATTTACTGGGGTACAAAGCCAAGAATATAAAGAAGTGCTGCAGGATTTTATTTCTATTGCGGACCAAGCCTGTGTATGTTCATCTATTTGTGTCAATGTCAAGGTTTTATAGCTTGTACTGTATATTTGCTAATCAGTAATAAAATTGACAGGTAGAGTCATGCTGCTTTCCGCTTTAGGTATTTGTAGGGTCGCTCTTTGGATACATGGAAGTTTTGAATTACAAATAAATGAGGTTATGGTTGAATCTAATTTCTTAAAAAATGATTTACTGATGTATATTGGAATGTTTTGAAATAAAAAGAGAAGCATAGGACTTACTCTTCTGACCACGAAACATTCAAATACTATTCAAATATTTTAGCCAAATGTATTTTTAAAATATGGTCATTTCCAAATATTAATGTTTAAGTAGATGAATATCATTATCATTGTCACTTAAGTAATTTGCCCATCATTTTAAATAGGCTGAAGATCTTGGAAAATGCTGTAATATATATTATTTTATATATATAGTAACAAATAATAAAACCATTTAGCATGGCCATAATATATTAATGGGTATAAAGGCCTTAATTTTAATTTAAATTAATTTAATTTTAGTAAGTGGAATAGCAATAATCAGTATGTTGCTGTAGTCTGTGATGGCTAATTTGGAGACAGGTGTAAGCAGTATGTTATGTTTTACATTACATAAAATGAAAATATGTATCCTAAGATATTCATGTTTATCGTAACTGAGTAAGTTAAAACCATAAAATTCAAGTAAAAGAGCCATAGGTAGTTGGTAACATTGAATAACCTGCGCAAACTGATTGGCAGTGCTGGTACTAACATAATGGAGTCTTGGTCACAGGTCAAGCACACAAGTGAATGACAGTTGACACTGTAATGTTTGCAAGTTGCTAATACACTACTAAATGTTATGATTCAGCAAGCTGGCAGTGGGACAAAAATATTTGTGCTGCTATGTGTAGGGATCTGAAATGATGGAAAGCTTGCTTCCATTGCAGTTGCTACATCAGACTGTGACATGCTTAGTCACTTAGAGGTTATAGTGAGGAGCCAAAAGGACAGAGTGACTTTCTTCAAGATTTAAAAAAAGTAAAGGTACTTCTGAACAAGTTTGTCAAAGGCCCATGAGGATGAGGATAACTTTAATTATTCACTATTTCTACCCATTATTGTCAACAGATAAAAGGACAGAGTGTTGTTATTTATACAATCAGTAAGAAGATTAACTATTGTCATTAATCAGATCCACTACTCATATACTCATGTCTAGTCAACAAAATTAATCATGGAATTGTACATACTTGGCTGTCTGAGGTCTACCAGTCAGACAGTACTGGAATCAAGACTGTGGTTATATAGAATAAGGATCCTGAGGCAAGCAAAACTGATAAAAATCATTTTTACATAACTGTAAAGACTCTCTGTCTGTTTGTTATTTATTCATCCAAGTTTTAGCCTGCTTCAGAATAGCAAGTGGTGTGAAATTCTACAGGGTGGTTTACTGACTGAGAAACAGCACCGTGGAAGATGTGATTCCTTTCTAATGGTTAGCATGCTTGCCTTTCAACCTAGATACCAGGGTTCAATTTCTGCCCATTTTGTTTAATCAAGCAGTTCCCTATTATTTTTGTGATGGCCCCAAGCTGCCCCAGGTGGAGCCATATCAACTAGAGTTGGTTACTGCAATTTGTGTTTCCCTGTACCAGAGGGAAGAGCCAAGACATTTGCATACAAAGCAGCTATCCAGTACTAATAAAAGATTTATAATAAATGCAACAAGTTTAGGATAATAATGTTTGGTAATGTGCATTAACTTTTTCCCTTTTCACTTTCTCACTCAGGCAATGCAAGGTAACTTAGCTAGCATACACAGTACACAAAATATCTACCAGAATAAACTATGTTAAAAACCCTCTGGTGATATGGGCAAGTGAACAAACAACATTTTATATCAAACATTACCATTTTTAAATATATCCAATATAATTGTCTCCTAAAGTGACCGTGCATGGATCTTCAAATTAATGGATAAACATTTCCTGTAAGACTGTTGCGTTTAGGAAAAGCTATTTTTGCATTCTGTAAGTGCTCATACATTGTAAATAATTCTAAACAAAAAAAGGTCACCATTAATGTTAAAACAAGCGAAGGAGAAATAGTATATAAAAAAAAAAAAAAACAGGCTACATTCAAATGTTAGTGAAACAATCCAAACACCCAAAACAGTTAATTGAAGGAATTAATATTTTTAAAGGACTTTTTCCAATATAACAGATGTTTTAAATTACTTAATAATATATCTTACTGCAGATTTAACTCCTAGTTAGTTATTTTAATATGGAAAGTATTCAGACCCCCTTCAATTTTTCACTCTTGGTATATTGCAGCCATTTGCTAAAATCATTTAAATTAATTTTTTCCCTCATTAATGTACACACAGCACCCCATATTGACAGACAAAAAAAAAGAATTTTTGAAATTGCTGCAGATTTATTAAAAAAGAAAAACTGAAATATCACATGGTCCTAAGTATTCAGACCCTTTGCTGTGACACTCATATATTTAACTCAGGTGGTTTCCATTTCTTCTGATCATCCTTGAGATCACCTTCATTTGAGTCCAGCTGTGTTTGATTATACTGATTGGACTTGATTAGGAAAGCCACACACCTGTCTATATAAGACCTTACAGCTCACAATGCATGTCAGAGCAAATGAGAATCATGAGGTCAAAGGAACTGCCTGAAGAGCTCAGAGACAGAATTGTGGCAAGGCACAGATCTGGCCAAGGTTACAAAAAAATTTATGCTGCACTTAAGGTTCTCAAGAGCACAGTGGCCTCCATAATCTTTAAATGGAAGACGTTTGGGATGTCCAGAACCCTTCCTAGAGCTGGCCGTCCGGCTAAGCTGAGCTACCGGGGGAGAAGAGCCTTGGTGAGAGAGGTAAAGAAGAACCCAAAGATCACTTTGGCTGAGCTCCAGAGATGCAGTCAGGAGATGGGAGAAAGTTGTAGAAAGTCAACCATCACTGCAGCCCTCCACCAGTCAGGGCTTTATGGCAGAGTGGCCTGTCGGAAGCCTCTCCTCAGTGCAAGACACATGACAGAATGCATGGAGTTTGCTAAAAGACACCTGAAGGATTCTGAGATGGTGAGATATAAGATTCTCTGGTCTGATGAGACCAAGATAGAACTTTTTAGCCTTAATTCTAAGCGGTATGTGCGGAGACAACCAGGCACTGCTCATCACTCGTCCAATACAGTCCCCACAGTGAAGCATGGCGGTGGCAGCATCATGCTGTGGGGTGGTTTTTCAGCTGCAGGGACAGGACAACTGGTTGCAATCGAGGGAAAGATGAATGCGGCCAAGTACAGGGATATCCTGGACAAAAACCTTTTCCAGAGTGCTAAGGACCTCAGACTGGGCCAAAGGTTTACCTTCCAACAAGACAATGACCCTAAGCACACAGCTAAAATAAAGAAGGAGTGGCTTCACAACAACTCTATGACTGTTCTTGAATGGCCCAGACAGAGCCCTGACTTAAACCCAATTGAGAATCTCTGGAGAGACCTAAAATGGCTGTCCACCAACGTTTACCATCCAACCTGACAGAACTGGAGAGGATCTGCAAGGAGGAATGGCAGAGGATCCCCAAATCCAGGTGTGAAAAACTTGTTGCATCTTTCCCAAGAAGACTCATGGCTGTATTAGCTCATAAGGGTGCTTCTACTAAATACTGAGCAAAGGGTCTGAATACTTAGGACCATGTGATATTTCAGTTTTTCTTTTTTAATATATCTGCAACAATTTCAAAAAATCATTTTTTTTGGCTGTCAATATGGGGTGCTGTGTATACATTAATGAGGGAAAAAATTTATTTAAATGATTTTAGCAAATGGCTGCAATATAACAAAGAGTGAAAAATTGAAGGGTGTCTGAATACTTTCCGTACCCACTGTAACAGCAAAAACATAATATGCAGCACCATGGGCTGTATTTTCCAGTTTAAACTTTACTTAGTACTTGAATTTTTTTTGCCACTTTCAGAAATTAACAGAGTTGAAGCTCCTGAGGAAAAAAAATGATTTTGCTTAAGAAACATTATGATGACATAACAATGGGATTTACTAGAGCTGACTTTAAAACTATTTTTTACAAATTGATTCACTGATGCTGTATATAGGCAGCAAACTGCAAAATTAAAAAAAAAAAAATTTTTCCTCTAACATTTGTTCAAGTACAGAACAATTAAGAGAAAAATGTTCTTTACAGACAGAAAATTCACAGTTGCTGCTTTATGTTTGAGATCAGAAAGGTGATGAATTTTAAAGATATTTTGCAAATTTTTCAATCGTTTTTTGAGATCAGAAAGGTGATGAGTTTTAAAGATATTTTGCAAATTTTTCAATCGTTGTTTGGAATATGAAGTGGATACTGTTGCTTGATCTTTTGTTTAATGATTTGCACTCATCCCAATAATGTACAAATGTCAAATATTGAAACAACTATTCAAAAAAAAAAACAAAAAAAAAAAAACACTATTCTAGTGGCGATTGCAATTTCTCTGGACCTGAAACAATGTGTGAGGTGTGATGGAAGAGATATGGGAGAAGAACAACTATTATACCATATGGCACCAAACATTAGGGTTATTAAATATCAGTAAGTATTGCTGAACACAAATGTTTGGTGGGCAAGTTCCACTTCTACACATTTTTTCAAAAAATGTGCTGTTTGAACCCACTGTTACCATTACCACTGAAAACTCTTAACAGGAAAAGTAGTAAGAATAAAGTGAATTGAACTGAATATGCAGTTGGTAAAAGGTTCACAGCTTTGGCTACATACTGAACTTCAGCAGTTATTGTGCAAGCTGTGACTTGGGCCTTGCATAGTAGACTGCATAAATCGCAGAAAAAAGGAAAGGTTTTTTAAGTAACATCTGTGTGATGTCATTACATGCTACAGGGAAGCTAGCTATTAAAATCAAATGGTCAACTACCTTTTTAATTTCAGGCTGGATTATGAATTTATGCTCGTTTTATGTTTTTTTTTTTTTAAACATAGAATACTTCATCAGTTTTGTCATGAAAACTAATTTACTAACTATTGCTTCTGCAAACACACACACACTATTTAGCTTTACACTGTTATTCTTGAAAGTATCATTTCACCACATAAGTCGCACCTTGCTTCTGTCCATTGATACCTAAACCAAGATGAGATATCCTAATCTGCACTTAGTTCAACTTTTAACACTTTTTTAGTTAATATTATATTATTATAATTCCCGCCAAGATCATAGTTATTTTTATTTATTAATTCAATGAATAGTATCTGTATTGCTAGATTAAATGCAAACAACAATATGTCCATATCAGTAGTGAACCACGCATGCCTTCAGAATATTAGGTGAAAGCCATTTGACAAAAACCTAGGCAGAAATTTTTTTGAACTTTTTTTCCTGCCAATTTATAGATGACATAGCTTGCTGTCTTTAGCTGAAGAAAGTCAATACATTGAAAGTTATGATGTCATTTGCTTCCTATAGTATATTACCAAGTAATGTAGTGGTCAATGAAGAAGTGGCTTTAAGAATTAAAACAAATACAAAACAAACAAGAGCAGTGTTTCTAGCCTTATATTTTTAAAGAAAATACTAATTAACAAAAAGTATTTAAATCAAAAAGTATGCACTATGGCAAATAAATAACTATATACATACACAAATAAATGCACAAAAAAGTAACAATATTGTGCACTGTGTCCCTAAAATAACAATAACATTTGTAAGCATTATACATTTTTTTTAGAACTTACAATATTGTGCACTGTGTCCCTAAAATAACAATAACATTTGTAAGCATTATACATTTTTTTTAGAACTTGTTTATATAGACATATATGTATACATACATACAGTATATACACATATACTGTATATATTCATTTTAAATTGTCTGAAATATTCCTCCATACAATATAAGGTGCAAATCCATCAATATTTGAAATGAACTTTATTTTATACAGAGCTTATTGTGTGCCATAAATGTGTGTCATGTGTGATATAAACCTATAATCCTGTGGGATAAAAGTGCATCTTTTTAGTATTTAACAATTAGGAAAGAAATTTTTTAAGAAGAAATCCTTTAATGTTGTTTATTCAGAACACAAACATGCTGGAATGCACACAATTTCACCGCAACTCACATATGAGAAGTCAGGGATCGTAACATCCTCAAGGTCATGTAACACACTGCTACTGCTAGCAGCACAGCGCAAGAATCCTGCGACTGAATCAGACTCTTCAAAGGACTAACCAAAAGGAACACAAGAGATATTTAACAAAAGCTACCTTTTAAAATCAAAACATTATTAATGGAATTTGTACTTTTCAAAACTTTAACTCAAAAAGAATGTGTTTTCAAACTTGTCAGGAATGCCAAGGTCACAATTCAGATATACTTCACACATAATAATGAAAAAATGGTCAAAACCACAATATTTAGTAATTGCCATATTAAACTTAAGAACTGACAAATAAGAAATTCATTACTTAAATGTTATTAAATAACAGATAATCCCAGATCACAGACCAGTTTTCAACACAATTCACAAAGCAAATAAAACCCTTAACCACATTTTCAGAAAGATTTTAAAGTACTGTATGTTCAGAACAGATCTATATTCAAAGATTTTGTGAAGCATGATAGTCACTGATCTTGTCTGACTTTAACGGTTTGAATTAATTTGCAAAGTTAATGTTTAAACTGAAAGAAGTGTGTCCTGGAGAGAAAATGTTTCTCAAAAATTAATATGAGAAATAGGGAGAAACACAATAGATATGACACCTTATATACTAATTTTGAAAGACAACTGTTCCGGTCTTATTTTCTTTAACTTGTAAACATATATAAATACATATAAATATTAATTCAGATAATCAGACGGAAACAAACATCAATGCAAATTCAACTAAAAGCAAGATACCATTGGTGTATGAATACAAACACTTTAGGTAACTTTGTCTTACCTGTGCTGATGATGAAGGCCACTACTTCAAGCAGTTGCACACAGGTGTCTATATTATAACAACTACTGCATATTAAAGTGGATATAAAGCAAACACAAGAAGAATGTACATCATAGAAGATGTGACATTTTTATTTTCCGTATCTCCCTCTGGCAAAGTATCCACACTGCTTGCGTATTAGGTGAAACAAAAGAAACTGCAAACTGCTCTTTAGTGATCCAATATCTAATCCAAGTGAAAGTAATTATTTAATCTTTTCAAAATACTAGGTTTTGTCAGTTACAACAATAGTACTATTTTGGCTGAACTTCAAAAGCAATTTAAGAGAAGTGAGCCTAACAAAAGAAATGTCACTAGTTAGTAATGCAATGGAGAGTGCTCACCACAGGACTGGCGCGGGCAGAACTGGCCCGAGAAGAAGCACGAGAGCTGGAACCCAGGAAACCACTGTACTCTGATGGCTAAAGAATTAAGTACAGGCAAAGAAAGAAGAGGAGAAAAAAGGAGAAGAGATTCAGATGTCAACAGTTTATGGAAACTATGGTGGAAATAGAAACAGAAACTGTAACAGAATAGAATGTAATAGAAACATGCTGTAACATTCACACTGTCATCCAACACTAACACTAAGCAGTATCACCAGTATCTCTGACAGTCAGAATGCGAGTTTACAATTGTAAAACCAAGCACAAAAATCATAACTGTAAAAAGAATTAAGCACACACATTCTTTATACTCAGTAGTATAGTGTTATTCACAGTTTCGTATAAGACATCTGAAAAATGATCACACTATAATGCATTATGCCACATAAATTCATTAGAATTAAATCTTCAGGTCACCTGCACTTGACATTTCTTCAAAGGAATAAGTGAGTTTCAATGAACAGCAAAAAATTAAGAAGATTTTAAGAATCAAGCTTAAAGTAAATTATGCAAAAGGGAATGTGAACAAATTTAGTTTTATAGTATTTACACACCTTTTACAAGACTAAGTAAGGATAGTTCACTTTGGTCCAAATCTGTTCACCTGATTTCTGAACTAGACGGATCAAAATGACTAAAAGCTATAAATTCTGGTTCAACTATCATTATAAGGAAAATATAAACCAACAGTCTCAGTTCTTCACTAGGGTGAAGTGCAAAGTTGACCATAATGTGCAACCAGTCAGCTCTACACATAAGCTGCACAATATCCCCGCAGTCAGGTATTCTGCCAAGGTATTCTGAATTTTATGGGAAGGAGGCCAGGTGACTCTGTATTTCTTCAGTGAACCCTCAGAACAAACCAATGAACACTGTTTGAGCTCTACTGACAATGAAATCTTGTAACTCAGCTAAAGAATTGCATATTTATATGGTATAGATGTTTTAAAGTAAAGGAAAAGGTGATGCACTGTATCAAAGTTAAAGGAAAAGGTGATGCACTGTATCAAAGTCACCTTTAAATCTAACAAATAGATCCAGCAATTACAAGAAATGTATTTTATGGCACAGTAACAATGCTCCATTTTTTACATTTTTCCCCTCCTTGCAAATGCAGGATCTTAAACGTTTAAAGAAAGAGAGAAATCAATATCTATCAGGAGCAAATCCTGACTGTCAGCTTTATGCAACAAATGGTTCCATTACACCCCATCCATCCAGGATTAAGCAGCACTATGTGCTAAATATTAAGAAAACTAAGTCTATGTGTATTTACTCCTATGGGACAAAACTACTGCTGCCAAAAACATGTCTTTTTAGGCGGAAGAAAAAGAAGAAAACCTCAGAAAGAACTTGGGAGACGATGACAGTGCCAAGTTATGATCCTGGTCTAATGGAACTACGTGACAACATTATTTTCAACCACACTACTGTGCCAGACTTCAGATGTCTTTATGAGTCTTATTTCTAGACTTCCAATTAGTCAGTAACATTAAATAACACAAACCAGTAACAATTTCCAAAACAGAATGCTACTAAGGAAATAACTAGGTTTTTAAACAATAGAAATTAAAGTAAACGACTTGCAAATTTAACAGCAGATATTTTATCAATGTTACATTTTCTATTTGAAATAAATGACATAAAAAATTATTTTAGGCTTTGAGGCTACAAATATGATGAAACTGTTCTTCATGATCAATTTGAACAGACCAAACTATCTGCATACGCATTAAGAATGTTATATTGTACGTTCTCATCGTAGGTTCCCTGGCGAGAGTATCTCAATGCATCCCATGAATAACTGAACATGGGTTGAAATCACCAATGTACTTATGAGACAATCCAATTTAACCATTTCTGATTTATGGAAATAATGTTGCAATGCCCAACAATTAGTGCGGTAAATTTTAGGATTGTATTATCATTAGTGTCTGAGATATGGAGGTTTAAAAAGGAGGTACAATCCTAATTTTACTGTAAAATGAGTGCTATTAAAATGATAAGTCATTACTTTTAAACCATTAATGCTACATGCATGGAATTTTATGGGATTGTTAAATTGCATGAGATGTCTTAACTTCTAAAATAGTTCATCCACAGTTGCATATTTGCCTATTTATGACTTGCTGAAAATTATATATAAAAACAAAATTCTTTAATGCTGTTCAGCAATTTTGGTCCTCTCTATCTCTATACAAAACCAAATCAGATCTTTCAAGTTTTGATAGGCATTATTCATGTTATACAGTATTTCTTCTTTACTAATTAGGTGCACCTCTGAAAGAAATCAAACCTTTTTGCTTTAAACGGCGTTAAATATGGAACAAATAATTTCATGTCTATATTTATTACAAATGCATATTGGTCATGTATGACATTTTAAGCCATGAAAAGAATTTTACCACTGAAAAGAGTTTGTTTTCTTTATAAATGCACAAAATATGAATTTGGAGCCTAGAACCAAACTATATTTACTAAGGTACCAGGCAAGCTGCGTTTCATTACAAAGATAAATACAAAGTACAGAGGCACACTGCTTATAATAAAATCACAGACATGTGTAATGAATTCTAAAAATGTATCAGAAAATTAATATATTCACATATACAGTAATCCCTTGCTATATCGCGCTTCGACTTTCGCGGATTCACTCTATCGCGGATTTTAAATATAAGCATATCTAAATATATATCATGGATTTTTCGCTGGTTTGCGGATTTCTGCGGACAATGGGTCTTTTAATTTATTGTACATGCTTCCTCAGTTTGATTGGCCAGTTGATTTCATACAAGGGACGCTATTGGCGGATGGCTTAGAAGCTACCCAATCAGAGCATGTATTACATATTAACTAAAACTCCTCAATGATATAAGATATGCTTCCCATGCGGTGCTTGATTGTTTGCTTTTCTATGTCTCTCTCACTCTCTCTGCCTGACGGAGGGGGTGTGAGTAGAGGGGCTGTTTGCTTAGAAGATACGGACACTCCTCTAAAAAAATGCCGCTTTATCGCGGTGCTTCGGCATACTTAAAAGCACAAAAGCACGTATTGATTTTTTGATTGTTTGCTTTTCTTAGCGAGCTCTCTGAAATTCTCGGCTCCTGATGCGCGCATTGAAGAGAAGATATATTTGCATTCTTTTAATTGTGAGAAAGAACTGTCATCTCTGTCTTGTCATGGAGTACAGTTTAAACTTTTGACTAAAGGGTGTTATTTCGTGTCTAGAGGGCTCTAATAATGTTAACAGTGTGGGAAAGTTTATAAGGGCTTAAATATATAAAAATAACCATACAAAAACACATGGTTTCTACTTCGTGGATTTTCATCTATCGCGGGGGGTTCTGGAAAGCAACCCCCACGATCGAGGAGGGATTACTGTATATATATATATATATATATATATATATATATATATATATATATATATATATATATATACATACACACACACACACAGTAGAGACTCGCTTATCCGACATAAACGGGCCGGCAGAATGTCTGATAAGCGAAAATGTCGGATAATGGAAGGTGTTAAGAAAAAGCCTATTAAACCTAATACAGTGGCTCGGTTCACGATCGTCTCTGAACATGTACAAATCGGGTTATGGCCAAAAACAAACTTTTTCCTCTGTTCAGGAACACACACTCGGTATAGGAACAAGCCAGTTTTCCTTTCGGTTTGTGCGAGCCGATGATTTCCGCACATGTTCAGTATCTCCCTGTGCAGTGAGAGAGAGCAAGAGACACAGACAGACACAAGCACGTGCACACACACACACACGCGTAAGACAAAGAGAGATGAGCGTGCAAGAAACACACACATGCACACACACATACACACACACAGAGACAAGCGTGCGAGGGAGACACACGCACACACAAGCGCGTGAGGGAGACACATGCACACACACCAGATAGGGCTGGCCACAGAATCCACTGTAATCATGTTTAACAACAAAACAACTGAAAAATGTAACTGAAAAAATGAACTTAGCAACAAAAAATAGACAAAGCTCACGCTCGCAACTTGCAGTTCTTGCTGCCGATTGATGCATTTTTTTTTTTCCGGTGGGACGTTGTATAATACAGAATGTTGGATAAGCGAGACTCATATATACAGTAATCCTTCGCTATATCGTGCTTCGACTTTCGTGGCTTCACTCTATCGCGGATTTTAAATGTAAGCATATCTAAATATATATCATGGATTTTTCGCTGGTTTGCGGATTTCTTAGAATGTGCGGTGTTCGATTGTTTGCTTATCTCTGCCTCTATCTCACCCTTTCTGACATTCTCTGCGCCTGACGGAGGGGGTGTGAGCAGAGGTGCTGTTTGCACAGAAGCTGTTTGCCTAGTGGATACGGACGCTCCTCTAAGAAATGCCGCTTTATCGAGGTGCTTCCAAAAGCACACTTATTGATTTTTTGATTGCTTGCTTTAATCTCTCTCTCTCTCACGTTCTCTGCGCCTGACAGAGGAGATGTGAGCAGAGTTGGCTGTGTTGGCTGGGATTGGCTCCAGCAGACCCCCGTGACCCTGTAGTTAGGATATACCAGGTTGGATAATGGATGGATGGATGGATGGATGAATGAATGAATCCAGACTGAAGACAGCCTGAAGACAGACACATGATTTCACAGCAGTTTGATCATATTTAACTGAAGCTATGTACTTATTGTAGTAACTAGCAAAATACCCGCGCTTCGCAGAGGAGAAGTAGTGTGTTAAAGAAGTAATGAAAAATAAAAGGAAACATTTTAATAATAACGTAACATGATTGACATTGTCATGAGTGTTGCTGTCATATAAACTGCTCAAAAAAATTAAAGGAACACTTTGAAAACACATCAGATCTCAATGGGAAAAAGAATTCCTCCTGGATATCTATACTGATATAGACTGGGTAATGTGTTAGGAACGAAAGGATGCCACATCGTTTGATGGAAATGAAAATGATCAACCTACAGAGCCCTGAATTCAAAGACGCCCCAAAAATCAGAGTGAAAAAATTATGTGGCAGGCTAGTCCATTTTGCCAAAATTTAATTGCAGCAACTCAAAATTGTACGCAGCACTTTGTATGGCCCCTGTGTTCTTGTATACATGCCTGACAACATCGGTGCATGCTACTAATGAGATGACAGATGGTGTTGTGGGGGATCTCCTCTCAGATCTGGACCAGGGCATCACTGAGCTCCTGGACAGTCTGAGGTGCAACCTGGTGGCATTGGATGGACCAAAACATAATGTCCCAGAGGTGTTCTATTGGATTTAGGTCAGGAAAGTGTGGTGGCCAGTCAATGGTATCAATTCCTTCATCCTCCAGAAACTGCCTGCATACTCTCACCACATGAGGCCAGGAATTGTCGTGCACCAGGAGCCACTGTACCAGCATAGGGTCTGACAATGGGTCCAAGGATTTCATCCTGATACCTAATGGCAGCCAAGGTGCCTTTGTCAAGCCTGTAGCGGTCTGTGTGACCCTCCATGGATATGCCTCCCCAGACAATCATTAACCCACCACCAAACTGCTCATGCTGAATGATGTTACAGGCAGCATAATGTTCTCCATGGCTTCTCCAGACCCTTTCACTTCTGTCACGTGCTCAGGGTGAACCTGCTCTCATCTGTAAAAAGCACAGGGCACCAGTGGTGCATCTGCCAATTCTGGTATTCTCTGGCGAATGCCAATCGAGCTGCATGCTGCTTGGCAGTGAGCTCAGGGCCCATTAGAGGACATGGGGCCCTTGGGTCACCCTCATGAAGTCTTTCTGGTTGTTTGGTCAGAGACATTCACACCAGTGGCCTGCTGGAGGTCATTTTGTAGGGCTCTGGTAGTGCTCATCCTGTTCCTCCTTGCCCAAAGGAGCAGATACTGGTCCTGCTGATGGGTTATGGACCTTCTATGGCCCTCTCCAGCTCTCCTAGAGTAACTGAATGTCTCCTAGAATCTCCTCCATGCCCTTGAGACTGTGCAGGGAGACACAGCAAACCTTCTGGCAATGACACGTATTGATGTGCCATCCTGGAGAAGTTGGACTACCTGTGCAACCTCTGTAGGGTCCAGGTATCGCCTCATGCTACCAGTAGTGACACTGACTGTAGCCAAATGCAAAACTAGTGAAGAGACAGTCAGAAAAGATGAGGAGGGTTAAAATATCAGTGGCCTCCAACTGTTAAACCACTCCTGTTTTGGGGGTCATCTCATTGTTGCCCCTCTAGTGCATCTGTTGTTAATTTCATAAAAAGTGTTCCTTTAATTCTTTTGAGCAGTATATATATATATATATATATATATATATATATATATATATATATATATATACAGTGGAGGAAATAATTATTTGACCCCTCACTGATTTTGTAAGTTTGTCCAATGACAAAGAAATGAAAAGTCTCAGAACAGTATCATTTCAATGGTAGGTTTATTTCAACAGTGGCAGATTGCACATCAAAAGGAAAATCGAAAAAATAACTTTAAATAAAAGATAGAAATTGATTTGCATTTCATTGAGGGAAATAAGTTTTGAACCCCTACCAACCATTAAGAGTTCTGGCTCCCACAGAGTGGTTAGACACTTCTACTCAATTAGTCACCCTCATTAAGGACACCTGTCTTAACTAGTCACCTGTATAAAAGACACCTGTCCACAGAATCAATCAATCAAGCAGACTCCACACTCTACAACATGGGAAAGACCAAAGAGCTGTCCAAGGATGTCAGAGACAAAATTGTAGACCTGCACAAGGCTGGAATGGGCTACAAAACCATTAGCAAGAAGCTGGGAGAGAAGGTGACAACTGTTGGTGCGATTGTTCAAAATGGAAGGAGCACAAAATGACCATCAATCGACCTCGCTCTGGGGCTCCACGCAAGATCTCACCTCGTGGGGTGTCAATGGTTCTGAGAAAGGTGAAAAGAATCCTAGAACTACACGGGAGGAGTTAGTTAATGACCTCAAATTAGCAGGGACCACAGTCACCAAGAAAACCATTGGAAACACATTACACGCAATGGATTAAAATCCTGCAGGGCTCGCAAGGTCCCCTGCTCAAGAAGGCACATGTGCAGGCCCGTCTGAAGTTTGCCCTGATGATTCAGAGAGTGACTGGGAGAAGGTGCTGTGGTCTGATGAGACCAAAATAGAGCTCTTTGGCATTAACTCAACTCGCTGTGTTTGGAGGAAGAAAAATGCTGCCTATGACCCCAAAACACCGTCCCCACCGTCAAGCATGGGGGTGGAAACATTTTGCTTTGGGGGTGTTTTTCTGCTAAGGGCACAGGACAACTTAATCGCATTAACGGAGAATGGACGGAGCCATGTATCGTGAAATCCTGAGCGACAATCTCCTTCCCTCTGCCAGGAAACTGAAAATGGGTCGTGGATGGGTGTTCCAGCACGACAATGACCCAAAACATACAGCAAAGGCAACAAAGGAGTGGCTCAAGAAGAAGCACATTAAGGTCATGGAGTAGCCTAGTCAGTCTCCGGACCTTAATCCAATAGAAAACCTATGGAGGGAGCTCAAGCTCAGAGTAGCACAGAGACAGCCTCAAACCTTAGGGATTTAGAGATGATCTGCAAAGAGGAGTGGACCAACATTCCTCCTAAAATGTGCAAACTTGGTCATCAATTACAAGAAACGTTTGACCTCTGTGCTTGCAAACAAGGGTTTTTCCACTAAGTATTAAGTCTTTTTGTTAGAGGGTTCAAAACTTATTTCCCTCAATGAAATGCAAATCAATTTCTATCTTTTATTTAAAGTTATTTTTTCGATTTTCCTTTTGATGTGCAATCTGCCACTGTTGAAATAAACCTACCATTGAAATGATACTGTTCTGAGACTTTTCATTTCTTTGTCATTGGACAAACTTACAAAATCAGTGAGGGGTCAAATAATTATTTCCTCCACTGTATATATATATATATATATATATATATATATATATATATATATATATATATATACACTAGCAAAATACCCGTGCTTCGCATTGGCGAAGAACTGCATTAAAATTTTTATTAAGAAGAAAATAAACCTTTTTAAACTGAGGGAAAATATGCCAATAATTATTTGTTAAGGATCTCTTTGTATACCATGTTGTCAGTTCGGCCCTCGGGTTGTAACATGACCAAGCGGTGCGCTGAGCTTACTCTTGAGCATGCAACTTACAGTTGGCCATGTAAACAGTAATCTTGTCTCAAATCTCACAGCTTGGATTGCTGCTGTTATAATCGGTTTGAGTTTCATGATTTGTTTCAATTACGACAGTATTTGCAGGATTTGTTGTGTTGAAGTGACATTCGGCATCTGTCAAGCGTTGCAAGCACACAACCAGTTTCATCAATAAAATCACATCCAGCTTTTGAGAGTTTAAAGATTCATAAACATCAAAGTGTCCACCACTGAAATCTTCACCTGTGAATCTAAGATGTTTAAGAGGCATTGACAGTTGTCGAAAGGTGTAAAATATTTGGCCATTTCGGTACACTTGAAAGCGACAACCGAACAATTCAGCAGCCATCAACTCACATGCAGAACCATAGGTGAAGGGCTTAAGCATTTCACTCTTATAGTGTTACTGTGTAGTATAATTATCTCCTGTACCGTCATCAGTCCACACCTCAATACATAAGACACAATGTTCCTCCGGATATTAAGAGTGAGCCTGATATGGCCGTGCAATATGTAACAAAGAGAATGGAAAAGGTAGGTGCCATCTCCGGGCATGGAAACCACTCGGTAAGTGACAGTTCTTTGATCGATAGTGATCACCTCGATAGACATGGTAATGGGGGTTGGAATGATAAAGGAAATGGGTACGTGAGCAATGTAAATTGAGTCTAAAATACCTATACAATAACTAAAATTTAATAAACAAACAATAAAACAGCGGAGAAGCCGTGAATTAAACAAAAACGCTGTAGTTATCAGTAGGGATACGTGAATCCCGTGGCGAAGCAAGGAAGGGAATGTAGAGACTGGAGTGACGGACGGTCTTATATAGGCAGGCAGCCAACAACGTGGGAGGTGTTGGGATCGGGGACCCAACGCCACCTCACACGGTGACCGAGCTGCAGGCTATGGACGTATATATGTACGTAAGTAGGATTCAGTTAGCGTTGGGAACCCGTGTACCAAATTTCTTGAAGATGGGCCCATAAGTAACAAAGACTGTTGAAAAGTTCAATATGGCGGCCGACAGTGGCATCATACCACGAAATAAATGCATACATTGGTTTCGGTTAGTGCAGGGAAGCCGCCTACCAAATTTCGTGAAGATGGGGCCATAAATAAGAAAGTTCAACATGGCGGACGTTGTCGACCGTTACATGTAGAATTTTGAAATGAAACCTGCTTAACTTTTGTAAGTAAGCTGTAAGGAACAAGCCTGCCAAATTTCAGCTTTCTACCTACATGGGAAGTTGGAGAATTAGTGATGAGTCAGTGAGTGAGTGAGTCGGTCAGTGAGGCTTTGCCTTTTATTAGTATATATATATATATATATATATATATACATATATAAATATACACATATATACACACACACATATATATACACATATATATACATATACACAGTGGTACCTCGGTATACGTCTGCTTTGGAATAAGTCCAACTTGGCATATGTCCTGTTTGGACACGAAAAATTTTGCTTGGTATACGACCTTTGTTTGGAATACGACTCGCGTGCTAACCTTGTTTACCTCTCTCGATACAAAGCCACGACTGCCCACGAGCGTTAGTGCGGCAGTTGCTAGCATTCAGTGAACAACCCGCGCTATAACTCTCTGTGAACTTTCACGTGTGTGGTATAGCGGGTCCACAGCTCCTGTCAAAGTCCAGCTTTAAAATAAATAATCACCGGCTCGCAGCTTGGTGAGGGGGCGTGGTGGTTATGTGGCTGAAGGTTGTCAGGGCGATTAGTGATGTGGGCGTTTCTCACCAAAGTGCACTTGTGAGGGACCGTCCGCATTCATGATTGTTCCTGGGGCTGCTTATCTTGATAAACAGAAGCGCGAGTCGGCTAGAAGGGGAGGAAAAAGAAAGAATGGACAGGAGGGTAAGTCAGAGAGAGAGAGAGAGAGAGAAAGAGCGAGCGAGCGAAGTAGCTGAAGTAGGCAGAGCTAACATCAGCTGCAAGTAGGGCGACTCCCCTGTTGGGAAGCAGGGGGGCCGCCAGGTAAAAAGGCACCGGGCTTCTTCTTGTTTTTTTTTTTTTAAAGAATGCTTCCTGCTCTATTTTAACTTCGTTGTTTTTAAGAAGACTTTTCTCTATTGTTTTTAACCTCCACGTTTCACTTCTGATTTTATGGATTATTTTTTGGAACTTTGGAGATTGCACTTTAATTTGAACACCTTGTTTTGTTAATTGTTTTAATAAAAGCACTTTGCCCTTTTCACCATCCCTTGCTTTGTTGTTACCGATGACGTTAGCAGTGAGGCACATTACCGACGGTGTAGGGTTCAAGGGCTCCCCGGCAGTAGATGGGAGCATACAGCAAACCTGCATCGTCACAACGTGATTTTGCGTTTTTTTCATGTAAATTTGAATTGATTGTTGAAAAGTATGAAGGTGGCATGCGTATCCGGGACATGGCAGTTGCATACCGTTTGCCGAGAATGACGGTATCTACGATTGTGAAAAACAAAGATGTTGTTAAAAAAGTGAAATGAGGTGAAATTTTCATTTATTTCATCTAATTGCTTTTATATTTATGTATTTTAGTATTAAGCAGTGTTTAAATTATTTTATACAACCCCATCAATGTATAATATGTCAATAGCAATAGGATTTTTTTTTCATGGGAACGGATTAATCATTTTCCTATTATTTCTTATGGGAAAAACTTGTTTGGTATACATCCTGTTTGGTATAAGTCAAAGGGTCTGGAATGAATTAAGGACGTATACCAAGGTTCCACTGTATGTATGTATGTATGTATGTATATATATATATATATATATATATATATATATATACATATACATATACACACATACAGTGGAACCTCGAGATACGAGTTTAATTCGTTCCAGCACTGAGCTTGTATAGAGAATTTCTCGTATCTAGAACAAACTTCCCCATTGAAAATAATGGAAATCCGTTCCGCACCCCATAAAAATATCAACATAAAAATCAATTTTCCTAACAAATAACACTGATAAATAATATATACAAGTGGAACCTCGGTTTGCAAGTAACTTGGTTTACGAGTGTTTTGCAAGACAAGCTAACTTTTTTAATTAATTTTGACTTGATAAAACGACCGATGTCTTGCAATACAAGTAGTATGGATACACTTTGTTTGCTGAGCGTCATGTGAGCATAACTGAGCTGATGGTTCTTCTCTCTCGTGCGCATCTCTCTCTCTCTCTCCTTATCTCGCTCGCGCACGCGTCTCTGTCTCTCTCCTTATCTCTCTCTCCTTGAGGGCAATCGTCTCCTATTCTCCGTCTGCATGTCCGCAATATTTTTGGATACGCTTATACAGCGAACTGCTACAGCAAAACAATGAAATCACAAGCGCACAAACGCGTAGATCCTCACGCTATGGGAGAACAAGGAACACTGAGTGAGCTGACGGGCTGGCAGCGTCAGCTTGGGTGAATCCCAGATTTGAGGCGGATCGGGAAATGCGTCATGCATAACCACAGCCTGGCTCGTAGCTCGTTACGCGAGCCAATGCTTGTATTTAGATCCGAATTTTTCGCTCATACTTTCCTCTTATCTTGAATTTCTCGATTAAAAAAATTAATCTAATTAATTAGAAGCTTTGTAATTAATGAATCTTGATTCATCGCATGTAATCGCACACGTAAATTTGCCCCAAAGCGCAAATGTTTTTTTTTTTAATTTAAAAGGGTTTTAGTGGGCGACAGAATCAAATAATAGACATGGACATGAATATTATAAACTCAAGCTCTTTTAATTTCTGAAAAAAAAAATGCATTTAAACTGCATTTCAATTCAAATCAGAATCATCATCCGTGGCTAAAATTGGCCAGACTTAAAAATAAAGTGGTATTCTAAGTACTTTAAGTACATGTTCAGAATGGCATTGTCTTTAAATAATAATAAGAAAATTTTCAACATAAAGTGCAGTTTTTCATCTTAAAAAAATAAGGCAGAAACATAAAAGTTCATTTGACCAGCTTCACCTTCAAACTCTGAGAAACCTTAGCCAAAATTATTTTGTACATTAGGCTAAAACAGTGTGATCATTGAACATTTTGTAATTAGATGTAATTAAAATTACTAACGGTCACAAAAGTCCAATGATCCCCAATAAGAGCCAAAAAGTCCGCTTTCTGTAATGCATCTAATTTTGCTTGCTTTTCAGTGTCATAAAGCTGTTGATTTTTACTTGTAATAATCTTGCGGCACGGCAGTTGAAAAGTTGGATGACCGGACGCTATCTGTAGCACATTTTCTAACCCCCTATCTTCCAGCACTGTTAGTGGTCTACAGTCCAAAGCAATCCATTTTGTGAGAGAATTTGTAAGTTTGACCGATGTTGACTTACTAATTTTGGTCCTGAAGCCAGTCATTTCATCAGTTTTGGGCTGCCGACACCTTTTGTTGGTACTCAAACTCGTACTGCTAGTGCTAACAGCATACACAGCTTCTGTGTCCGCTGTAACATGTTTTGCATTTAGATGGTACCATAAGGTTGAAGTGTCTCGGTGTTATGCAAACTCCTTTTTGCACAGTTTGCACAAAACCACGCTTTTATCAAGGCTCTTTTGAAATGAAATTTTCCTCCAATCAGTCCTAGCAACGCGCTTCCTTCCGACTCTTATATTTTTGTAGCTCTGATGTGTGCATCAATGTAATCAGTGTACCAGGAAATCATGCATTGAGAGAAGTTCCCCTTTGCTTGGAATGCAAAGTGTGATTAAATGCGTTATTTTTTAACGCGTTATGGAGCACATGTATCGAAGCTTCTGAGCTGTGCTTGTGCTAAGAAATAGAAACATTTTAAAAATAACGTAACATGATTGTCAATGTAACCATTTGTAAGTAGTGCCTAGAGGATTCAGAGTGTGGAGAAACTCTAGAGACAGCATGTGTATTAACTTGTGGATTTTTCTGTGAGTATTTGGTGGCAGCGTGACAAAGTTGCTTCCGCAAGACCGCGTTAGCTGCGGAGCTCAGCTTAGAGCGAAATGAGGTGAATGGGAGGGGAGAGGATGACGTCACTCCCCCACCTACCTCAACTGTCAATCCCCCCACAAACACAGTGTCTCGCTTCTTATTGTTTCACTGCCTTCTCAATTGTATAATGCATGTTTTCTTCAGTGCTTTTTGGAGCTCTTCCTTGTTTTCTACGTACTGCGCTCACAGTCAGTTCACATGATTATGTGGGAGACGCGATGATATCACACGAAACTCCGCTCCCCACGGCCATCGAGCTGAACTCCATTACAGTATATGGAGAAAAACAGGTTCCAGTTATGACCATTACGCGTAGAATTTCAAAATAAAACCTGTCCAACTTTTGTAGATAAGCTGTAAGGAATGAGCCTGCCAAATTTCAGCCTTCCACCCACACGGGAAGTTGGAGAATTAGTGATGAGTGAGTGAGTGAGTGAGGGCTTTGCCTTTTATTAGTATAGATTAAAACATTAGAAATTTTGTGGATTCACTAGTTTTAAAGATTACTGGTAGAATCTGTATATATACAGCTGCTAATACTACTATTACTGATAATAAAACTTACAGGCTTTAAAATAATATTTATTTTTTACAACTACTATAACATGGCATGTTGCATACCTCAGTAAATATAGTTTGGTTCAAGATGCCAACTTCATATTTTGTGCATGTACTAATTAAACCATCTCTTAATAGTGGCATAATTATTTTTATAGTAAACTTTTTCATACACTTGACATATAGGCATGACATTAATTTTTACAGTCATTTTTTAAAGTCATAAAGTTAGATTTTTTAGACAGGCAACTGGTTCATAAATAAGAACTATAATATTGGTAACACCTATCAAAATCTGGAAGACATTAAATTGGTTAGTGCAAAGATATAGTGAGTCAAAGTTGCTCTAAACCACAAATACAATGCCTTATGCCATTTTTTTAGCAAGCCATAATCTGGCTCACATGCAGCTGTTCTAGATGTCAATTTAATACTGCATCACAATCCTTGAAAATTACATGCATCTAACATTAGCAGTATAAGACTTATGGAACACTGTCTTTTTTATTTTTATAGAAACAGTCTTTTTTCAATAGAATTTGGGCCACGTCTTTTTAAAGCCTCCATATGTTAGAAACTACTGAACATACAAGTTTAAATGTTTTGTACATCAGTTTTTGGGTACAATGACATTAATTTCAGTAGGTATGAAGCAAATCGGTGATGGTCAGGAGCATTTTTAAAATCTGCTGATTTGACAGAGATTTCAATCTTCTAAAACTTGTAATTTTCAAACTATTTCATAAGCTGTCCACTGTGTTTTTTAAAGACAAACCAAGGAAGATCATTTATCTTATCATGATTGCTTTAATAAAATAGCCATTACCAAGTGAAACATTTTCTTTAATTGGTTAATTATGCAAATATTGATAGTTAGATAGGATATACCAGTAAGTAAACAACGGTGTTAATGAGAAAAAAAAAAAAGTGAACTTTCAGCCAAACAAATTTAATAAAAATCAAACAGTATATATTTATACAGTTATATATTACCAAGTTAAGAAGGGATTTCTTTAAAAAATACTTAATTGAAACATGTTAGTATTAAAATTCAAACAATAAGAATGGGTCAATCATTTAAATATTGAATTTAAAGTAATTTAATGAATGACATCATTATTTTTTAAAAAAAAGTTAAAAGTTCTTACAGCTCGAGAGCTGGAGGCACTAAACCGACGAGTACCACTGAACATACTGTCATCATGTAGAGACCCCTACAGACAAGAGAAAGTCAAAGACCATCAGCTTAACTGATGACAATCCTTTAACAGGACATTATGACGAATTAAAACCATAGTGAAGGAATCCAAACGGATGCAACCAAACAAACCTTTGCAAACAGACTTCACCTTGTGGAAGCATGCAAGGTGTAACACAAGAAGGAGAAAGATGATGTCTGTTGATAAAATTGGGATAATCTTAACAGTAGTAGCAGTAATGTGTTAATGGACCTTTCCACGTTTGTCCAATGGTCCTTATAAATCATGCAGAATTAAATGACCTCTGTTTATAAGCTCAAGTTTCACCACCAAGGTTTTGTACAATATCTGCAAAACTGTCACTGACACAACAATTCCTTGGTCAAATACATGAGGTTATCTCTTAATTCTTCAAATAAAACAAGCTGGTGTTTTCCAGGAGAGAACCATGTCCTCAGATTTGAATCTCATATTAAGCACATAATACAAAACCATGAGTCATTCCAGTATGTGCTAGAGATCACAGTCTAATTAGGTCAGGGGCACAACATGAGTAAACTTGGTCTAAATTAGTGTCCTTAACAAAACGCTTGACTCACTCTCTGTGACAGGATAAGGGGCTTAATAATATTAATGGACACCATAGTAGAACCCCCTTCTTCTATAGCATGGGTAGCCAACTTCGATCCTGGATAGCCACAACGGCTGCATGTTTTTGTTCCAACCCAGATACTTAATTAGAAGATAATCCTCACCAATAACAGATCTTACTTAATTTTATGGCTTGATAGTGTTTTAACTGGTACAGTTCATTTTTAAATAATAATAGATTTTTTTTCTTTCTAATGATACATGTATAATCCAAGTGATCTGAAGTCTAAAAAAGGAAGAGTTATTTTCAGTTCTGCACTCTCTCTTCAGTTTCCTTCTGAGTACTTAATTAAACCAAATAGTGAATGATGAATACACATGGGTGGAAATGGTTCCTTAGTCATTTGCAACTGGACTGCTAAGAAGAAGTAGTTAAAATAAACAATTAAGGGTTGAGAAGTCAAGCAAAATGACACCTATTATTGGCTACTACCTGAAGAAGGGGCCTGAGTTGCTTCGAAAGCTTACATATTGTAAATTTTTTAGCCAATAAAAGGTGTAATTTTTGCTTGACTTATCACTACATTCATAATGGCTAACACAACACAACATCGCAGTACTACAATTAAGGGTTCAAAATTTTAAAAAGCGAGACAACTAAAATGAACCAGAAGAATGTCATTTGAGCACTAAGTGCTTCATCGGCAATGAATGACTTCTCATGAAGCAACTGGGTTGGAACAAATGCCTGAAATCACTCAGCCCTGATTAAAAGGGTCCGAGTTTTAAATAGCAAATAAATTAAATTAAGTTAATTAATAGCAAAAACTGGTCACCAATTAAGAAAATGGTTAGAATGAAAACTTCTAGTCACTGTGGCTCTCCAGGATCAGATTTGGCCACCCCTGTTCTATAGATTAAGGATATCTAGCTGAAGTGGTTTTGATGTGTAGTTATAATTTCCTCCATGGAAGGTTTCCAGGTAAAGCCCACTGACAGAATACTAACAATGAGATTCAGGACGTTGCTGAGGATTACATTGCTTGAATTGTCTGGGAACTTCTGGGAGTTCCTCAAGAGGGAAAAGTTGCTGATAATAGATTTGTCTGTCAAGCGTGCCCATTAATAAGAAAAACTGAAGTGAACTGAAATATTTACTTGATGTTTTACTTAAAAGAAAAAAAATCTACATAAAAATGATAGCTAATTTTTTAATGAAAAAGTAGTAAAGTACAAGCTACTGTAACTTTAAACTAAACAGTACTGCACCTCCAAAAACACCCAGTTTTATATCAGATTTTCTTTCTTCTAGTACAGAAATTTTTTTACGGCATTCAAGAAACAAAAAGGGTTAGTAAATGCAATTGGAAGAAATGCAACACAAACAAGTTGAACATCCATGCAGTAAAATGAACAGTAAAAAAGAGAACATCATAAGCCATTCAAACCAGAAAAAAATACAATTAATCACATAAAATTTTCACATAAAAAAAACATGCTGAAACAAAAATGCTTGCTTCACAATCTGTTACTGATTGCAGTCACCATGCATCATGGAAGAACCAAGATTAATGTTTTCCATTTCTCCTAGCTGTGCTATTATAATGTCGATTCTACTTTATTTAACAAGGCTAAAGGATTCATACCTGATAGTGGCCACTAAGGTCGGAGAATGCAATAATTTTAGAAAGTACTGCATAAGAGCATTTTCAATTTAAATTATGATAAACTAGCCAAAGCCCGCCGTAGTAAGAATAGGAACGGAAAACGGTGAGAAAGGAATTCAGTATAACAAAGGCTTAGGAAACCACCGTCGCAGTATAACGAAAATAGCAAGGAGCGAAACCAATGCCAATGGTCGAGAGAGTGCCTTCCTGTAGCAGGCTACGGAAAACATAGACATATATAGATAGACGCCGCATTCACTGTGTTGCCCAGTCGACATGATAAGTCAGCGCGTCCGCCCTATTGCGAGTGGTAAAAGTGCCATTTAAACTAATATAGGTAGACGTGGAAATCGGGTTTTCTGATGAAAAAACTAACGTTTTAAACAGTATCGTATACATACAACAGATTTTGGCGAATCGTTTACATGCAATTATATATACACTAAATGCGTGCGTATCCCATGGTCCTAAAGTTGGGGAGCAGGGATCTGTGAGTTGGCAGGCGTGGCTCTCTGTCTTACAGGCACTCTGTCTTACAGGCGACCTCTGTCTTGCTTGCCCTTAGTTAGAGTTGGCGATCATGGGTCTCTGTCTTGCGTGCGGTGTAAAGTCAACGTGGTTCAGAGGTGCATGTGGACTTTTGCACAGATGAAACCGACTGAGGCTGTGTTTGGTGAGTTGTTGCGTGCCTCGAGAGCGACGCTGGACTCGGGAGGACTGTTACAGTTGGCGTCCGTGGCTCTGTCGTGCGTATCCCATGACCCGGTAGGAGGGTTAGAGTTGGCAGGCGGGGCTCTGTCGAGTATATCCCATGGTCTTAGAGTTGGCAGGCAGGGCTCTATCTTGCTTGCGCTCACTGTCTTGCATGCCCTCAGTGTCTTGCATGCCCTTAGTGAATTATATATATATAGATAAAACCCATTAGGTAATTACAAATTTTGAATGTCCAGTCACATTAGATTAAGGTAATGGTTCCAATCAATTTTATACTATGCATAAGTGCTACTGAACAAATAAACAACTTCTGCAAGAATAAAATGTCACCTACCATTTTCGGTATTAAAAACAATTTTAGCACAGTATTGATTATGGAGTTCCTTAATTTGAAAAGATTAATGACATAGAGGAATATCCAGCTAAATGAACATCTCATACTGCTTGGCAGTCTGGGTTTCAAAACTGGGCTAGGTTACCTTTACGCAGATTTTACATTTTTATTTTCCCTGAATGTTTATGTTTCTTCCTGCTAACTTTACTTCTGGTACAGATCTAGAAAAGTCTGTATAAAACCCCATGTTGTCCATTAAATTATTTACAAAATGCAAGCCCTTAATTTTCTTTTTAAATATAAGGGATATCAAATTTTTCTCATAAAGTGTCTGGTAAACTTTTTTTTCCTGTCACTGAAAAAATGTACTTATGTACTTTTTCTGTGCACCTGTTACTTTTTTCTGTTTGTGTTTTGGTTACTTTTATTATGTCTGTATTTTAAACTCTTGGGATGGAGCTTTCATTATTACAAATTGATCATGCAGAAAGAGAATCACAATTCAAAATAAAAATGTAAAATAACCTGATGGATATTTAACAAATTTCTTTTGCTACTTCAAATATTAAAAAAAGTCATCAAACAAATGATTTGTTTCACAGTTATATGTAGACATTCCCTATTTTCAGAATATTCATTATTTTTTACATGCAGAGAAACATACATTACAAGGAATGGTGTATGGATTTAGTGGCTTTCCATCTAGGCACACAACAATAGAAATGTTTAAAAAATTATTTGCACAAACCCTGATGCTCCGAGATGGAAGGCCATTGCTACAAAGCATGGAAGGCTATGAAAAAAATTATGTTTAAAAAAATAAGCAAGGATAACAATGTTATCATTTGTTAAGAAACAGAAATAAATAAATAAAATACATAGAATACTGTCAAATTCAACACATATTAGCTTTTGTATCTGTTTTTAACTTTCTTAGATCAAAATCTGAAAAAAAAAAAACAAACATAAGAGACCTTCACTGGGTTCAAATATCCAACAAAAACATCACATAAAAACAGAAATCACATAATCCTTCCTATTATACTGTATTTGAACCATTAAAACACTGCCTGGGTGGTTATTTGTGTTAGTTGCCACAAATATTAAAACAACTATGGCAAGGACACTCTACAGACACAAATATTAATTTTTACAAAGTTTACTGCCTCAGTTTTTATGAAGGCAGTTTGCATATACTCCAGAATGTTATGGAGAGTGATCAGATGAATTTACAAATAAATGCAAAGTCCCTCTGCGCCATGAAAATTAACTTAATCCCAAAAAAACATTTCCACTGCTGCAGTGAAGGCGGCTTCAGGATGTCCAAGAAAGTCCAGCAAGCGCCAGGACCATCTCCTAAAGTTGAGTCAGCTGCAGGATTGGGGCACCATAAGTGCAGAGCTTACTCAGGAATGGCAGCAGGCAGGTATAAGTGTATCTGCACACATAGTGAAGCAAAGACATTTGGAGGATGGCCTGGTGTCTAGAAGGCAGCAAAGAAGCCAGTTCTCTCTAAGAAAAACATAAGGGACAGACTGATATTCTGCAAAAGGTACAGGGATTGGACTGCTGAGGACTGGGGTAAAGTCATTTTCTCTGATGAATCCCCTTTCTGATTGCTTGAGGCATCCGGAAAAAAGATTGTCCGGAGGAGAAAAGGTGAGCGCTACCATCAGTCCTGTTTCATGCCAACAGCAAAGTATTCTGAGACCATTTATGTGTGGGGTTGCTTCTCAGCCAAGGGAATGAGCTCACTCACAATTCTGCCTAAGAACACAGTCATAAATAAAGAATGGTTCCAAAACACCGCACTGCACAGCAACTACTCCCAACCATTCCAGCATGATGGAGCACTGTACCACAAGGGAAAAGTGATAATTATGTGGCTCGGGGAACAAAACAATGAAATTTTGGGTCCATGGCCAAGAAACTACCCAGATCTTAATCCTATTGAGAACAATCTTCAAGAGGCGGGTGGACAAACAAACCCTCAAAAATTCTGACAACCTCCAAGCATTGATTATGCAAGAATGATTGCCATGAGTAAGGATTCGGCCCAGAAGCTGACTGACAGCATGCCAGGGCAAATTGCAAAAAGAAGGGCCAATTCTGCAAATATTGACTGTTTGCATAAACTTAATGTAACTGTCAATAAACGCCTTTGAAACTTACGAAATGCTTGTAATTATACTTCAGTATACTGTAGAAACATCTGACAAAAAGGTTCAAAAACACTGAAGCAGAAAACTTTGTGAAAACCAATACTTGTGTCATTCTCAAAACTTTTTGCCACAATTGTATTCAAGCATTTAAAAAAATAAACCAATTATCCTGTTCATTAATTGCAAAACAAACTGCAATCTTCATACCAAACTACAAATGCTAAAAAAATTTGCACAAACAGCAGTGGCACATGATAGAATATTAGAGTGGAAAGAAATTAATTAAAGTATATGTAGTGCTTAGTGGGTTTAACAAACCTTTTCAACAAAAACATGAATGACTAATCAGACTACTACTACAACTAACACATAGAATATGCTTCAAATAATGTGACAGAATACTGAGCCTCTGACTTTGCAAGCTCACATGTCTAGGGAAGTGCATATATCTTTGTAACACAATACAGACTGCTGAAAGAAACACTAGCCCAGAAGAGGTGCTGGTATTGAAAAGAAAAATGACTTTCATTTTTAGATGTCCACTCAGCTTTGGATGATGATTATAAGAGCTAACCTGTTGTGGCAAAATGGGATGCTAATGAATTAGCAATATCTTCTTCTTAGGTACCACTTACTGTAAGAACCCTGCCTCTCTCTTTCACATAAATGGAAAACTATTTATACACAATTTTTCCACTTTAGTACAAATTATCCACTGTTCAGTCAATATACTTTCAGTGAGCAAATGTAGTGACATGTTTCTATGCCTGCTGTAATATTGGTTACTAGCCAACCCGTGGTGTACCACATGCCGCATAATCAGGACGTTTTTTTAATGAATTTTAAGCACAGGGAGAAAATTAACATTTGAAAAATCGGTAATGTAATAAATCAGCAAGAAAAGCAACATTGTAACAATGCACGGAACGAACCAACACACAATCGTCCGTGACTGAAAACTGGCGGACCGTCCTTGTGCCTTCTCCTGCCAGACAGAGGGATGGGGGTGCACGGCACGGAGTGTGGAACGGGAGGAGAGGAGAAGGACGTCCATCATGCTAGTCTGCTGATTTCTCGTTCAGTATGCGCTGCCCGCTCATGTGCCCACCTCCAACTCGTCACTTGAGTCGTCGTCTTTACACAGTCTAGATGTACCTGTGACTGATGTAGACTTTTCATTGCTCTGTGCGGTTTTGGCTGCTTTTCTATATATAATCCACCAAGACACCCGACCATGGTAGTAGCGAGGTGGGTGTGTACAAAGGGGTTGGGATGCAACCAGTGGGAGCGTATGAGTCGCACTTAGTGGGAATTCCACGGTTTGCAACCCGAATGGGGTTCAACGACTTACCCACGCCTCTCTGCACCGGGTAGACACACGCTCAATGTCATGCATAATTATTTATTGAATGCTAAACACTTCTGGAAAGACACGGTTGTCTAAAACGGGTTGGTGTGAGAATACAACAGTAAGCAAAAGAAAAGATGGAACTCTGGAGAGAGCAAAATACAACACAATAGTGAACCCGCGGCATAACAAACGCTGCATAATTATTTACTGATGGATGAACACTTCTGGAAAGACACAGTTGTCTAAAAAGGGAGGATTTGAGGATACAACAGAAACTGAATGAAAAGATGGAACTCTAGACTTTTCATTGCTCTGTGCGGTTTTGGCTGCCTTTCTATATATAATCCACCAAGACACCCGACCACGGTAGTAGCGAGGTGGGAGGGGTGTGTGAACAAAGTGCAGGAGCATCTAAGAAGACGCATGTTTGTAACGGATGCAAATTGCTGTATGTAGCGTGTAAAACAGTTTGCTATGGTGCACGCGGTCGTGCATCGTAACCGAAAACTCGTTTTTTAAAGACTGCTTACATCATTGTGTTTTAACCTCAGTTGTAAAGGAATGTTTTAAGGACCCCATGGGATATCCCTCGGTTTTGGCTGCTTTTCTATATATAATCCACCAAGATACCCGACCACGGTAGGAGAGGGTGTGCACAAAGGGTAGGGACGTAATGAGTGAGAGCGTATGAGTCACACTTAGTGGAATTCCACGGCTTGCAGCCCGAATGGGGTTCAACAGTTTACCCACGCCTCTCTGCGCTGGGTAGACACACGGTCGATCTCATGCATAATTATTCATTGAATTCTAAACACTTCTGGAAAGACACGGATGTCTAAAACGGGTTGGTGTGAGAATACAACAGTAAGTGAATGAAAAGATGGAACTCTGGAGAGAGCAAAATACAACACAATAGTGAACCCGCGGCATAACAAACGCCGCGTGGCTCAGACGTGCATGTGGACTCTTACCACAGACGAAAGGGACTAACTGGGTGGTTGGTGAGTTTTTGCGTCCAGGCAAATGGGCAGGCAGTGTGAATGCCTAGAGAGCAAGGGAAGACGCCGGCCGGTGAAAAGAGTGTTGGTGGGCAGGAAAACGCGTCTTCCGTGTTCCTGCAGGAGCATCTAAGAAGACGCATGTTTGTCGCGGATGCGAATAGCTGTATGTAGCGTGTAAAACAGTTTGCTATGGTGCACGCGGTCGTGCGTTGTAACCGAAAAGTCGTTTTTTAAAGACTGCTTACTTCATTGTGCTTTAACCTCAGTTGTAAAGGAGTGTTTTAAGGATCCCATGGGATACCCCTCGCAAACCGTTTCACACTCTGCATATGGTGATTCACCTCCGCGAGAAACATGCCTCTATGAACAGTCAACGTAGCTCAGAGGTGCATGGCATGCACATGACATTAACCTGACCTGCACTGCATGTGGCCTCTACGACAGACGAATATAAATGACGCCATTTTTTCTGTGTCGTCGCGTCCGAGTTGGTGGGCGTGGCCCTGCGAGTTGTTATCGTATCCAATGGTCTTGGAGTTGGTGGGCGTGGCTCCTTCCTGCGTGCGCCATAGGTATCTCACTTGTCGGCGGCTTAGTGAATTCACGCCCCTTCCGGCGTGCTTTCCATGGTTGTCTTGCCTTAGTGAATTATATAAATAGATATTGAATAGCAGTGGACTTTGATCAAACAAGTGATGGCCTAGATAGGAGGAATCAAAATTAATTAAATTAATCATCATCATCAAAAGACAGAAAAACTGGTGTTCTAGATCTCACACGATCAATTTCAGTGACCTATTACGGTACAAAAGACAAATATATTGTAAGTTATGCACTAGTGCAGGGGCATCAAACTTAAGGCCTTTAAACTGATTTGACTCCTGGACCTATTTAAAATGGAACACTTTGTCAATACTCAACATACCATATGAGAGTACCTGTGTGTTTTTTGTGAAGAAAACGGGGTATTAATTTGTTGACATGTTCTGGTTCACATTGAGTAATAAAGCATTCTTTCTCCCCTCAGTAAGTCTGAGACCCCTGCTCTAGTGGAGTTAATAAAATGTGTGACTTTTTCTTGAGCTTTCACATAAGGCAAAGGACAATCTGCTACTGGTTTTACAAAAAACACATTTACAAGTGCAAAAAAAGTGCAAAAGAGTGAAAATTAAAACAAGAACAAAAGAAAACCCAATACAGTATGCAATAATAATGGCTATTCCAACTAACCTAAACTCTGAAGCAGCAATTGTAAAGCTCTAATGAGATACACTGGCTAACAGCAGGTCTGCAGATCCAAGATATAACAACTTGGATAAGTAATGAGGGAGATAGATGCAAAAATTAGTGCTGACCATTGAATTCATTAACATAAATCTGACCCATTAATCTCAAAGGTTAAGGTGTACAGTCACTTCCAGAAATCAAATGCCTTGCTTTATGCAATTACATCTACAGAGTCAATCACACAACATGTTATGACAGTGTCAAATAAGATACTCAATAAGAGTATGATATCTTTAGTAATCATAGGACAGATAAACACAGACAACTGTATGTCTTTGGCCCTCCTGTCAATTTTTTAATAAAAATGAATCCATATATTCTAGGGCATCAAGGCACTTCTTAAAAACAACAGGTGCAAAGCAGGAATTACACACCAGTCAAACGCATAACACACTTAGTCACACTGGGTCAGTTAAGCTAACCTTTATTACTTTCTGGGTATTGGAGAATACTAGAATGCCTTTTCTACAAAGAGCAAACTTAACTTTTGTTTCTCTTAGAATGTAAATTATTTTTATTAAAGTCTCAAAATTTAATGATGTTTGAAATAAGGGAGCTACTCTTTAGACAATACATATAAACAAGCAGTAATTTGGTGCCACTGACAGCCACCTCTCTTGGCAACAAACAGCTTAAGTTAACAACCAGCCCTAAACAGAGAGCCAATCATTTGCAGGATGCACTCGTTTTTTGACTAATGACAATGCATGTTTGGAGTATGGAAGGGAAACTGCAGTTTCCAGAGAAAAACCCAAAACAATGGCCACGTTAAGATTTTAACTACATTTCCTTCCTGCTGGATTAAGCGCTATGCTAAGCACTGAGCCATCAAGCCATTTAGAGGAATACAAAGTCACACTGGAAAGATTAGAAAAGTCAAACACTAAGCATAGATTTTCATCAATTGTTAAGACAATGCCATATTTATAATCTTCTAACATCATTATTCATGGAAAAAACATAATAAACTGTGTGAACTATATTAACCTACATATGAATGACATTCTGGTAAAACAAACTAATTTGAGAAAAAAAAAAAGTTAATATTATTTCTAAATTAATACTGGCAAAATAATTCTGCTGGTCTTTTCCCTAATTGTGTATTCTATCTGCACTTTTTGAAGGCATATTTACTATTTGTAGGGTGCTGCTCCCCTTAAATGGAAGGTGTTGAAAGAAAAAGATTTATGACCTCATAAAATAGTGAAAATATTCTTTATTTTATAACACTAATAACACAAGGAACTGACAGAACTGTCTTCAATCTGACTAATGAATCTTTCCTAATTAGCATCAGTTATACACATATCTAGCTATCCATCTCTCTCTCTAGTTCACTGGAAGAATAAGCAAATATGTATTAAACAAAATAATGATCTTGATGCTTGCCAAAAAATACTTCATTAATTACAAAAAAAGCTGCAGGTGGTGGATTTCTTTATTCCCTTCTTATCTGTTTAATGTGAACAAAGTACTAAAATTGTCAAGCTTAATGTGTTATGCTTACGCGTGGTAAAAGGAAATCAAAAGGGAAATTCTGCAATAGATTTCATATAACTCTGCCTAAGTCACAGGGTGCAGTCTATTAAGCTAAGAATTGAGTAACCCAATTACTGAAAGTGATGATCAGAGTTGCTCTTGAAAGTAAATGACTAAAATTGAGTTTTAACTTGAGTTATTTTAACACATTATTTGTTTGTGCTATATATTTGGCAACTTAAACAATTTAAAATTTTCAATGTGTTTCTAATTTTATTGTATTTATATATCACATAAATAACATGCAATAGTATTACTATATAGTCTTTGCTGTAACTGGGCAAAATGATGTTAATAAAATTGGGTAATTTCCCATGCAAAATTTTCTACCTAGTACTATTTAAAAATTTAAAGAAAAACATTTTCTTCTTAAATAGATAACAGTAAAAATACTATCGATCTCCTATTCACAGAAGTCACTGCATAAAAACCTGAAGAAATAAAAATTAGTTTGTGCTCAGTAAAAAGAATTTATGATAGCAGCCTTCCATCCTTCACCATTCAATTAAACACACATTAAAGTTCCATCTAAGAAGTCCAAAAACAGCATATCAGATAATAATAAGACGACACAAGAATGCAATTGGTTGCAGAAGGAAATAAACTAAAATAAAGAAGTCTAGGTAGAAGCGGAAATTAGGAAACAGAAAAAAGTGAGATAAGCAGACAGACCCGTGATCCATTTTGTGTTGAAGTTTGGGGTTTTGAAGAAAGGCCACTGCAGTTGTAGAGGTCAGATGAGTAGTGATTCCCCTGTGGAATTTCAAGAAAAATCGGAAGACAGAGAGAAAAAGAACAGGACTGATGAACATATGGGTATCCCCTTTTGATAAGCATTCCTTTTTAATCCTGCATAATGCAAAAAGTTTTAACAAAAAAAGCAAATATAACTATTTACTACCTGCTTTTACTGTTCAAAGCTCTAAGAATGAAATAAAATGGCATGCTATGTTTTTCCAATAATTAATTTTATGATATCATTTAAGCTTCAAGATGAGCATGACTTTTTTTTAAATGCAGGAAGCTATAAAGCAACAGTGCTAACTGCTACATAGTCTTGCAGCCTTCCTCCAATTATCAGTCACTTAAAAATGTACATACATTTAGAGAAATATATATAATGTCCAGAATGACAAGTCCAATTTAAAAAATATTTAGCCCCTAAAAGATATTAATATTTTATATGCTATTAAAAAATAAATAAATAAATAAATAAAAAAATCGATCAGCTTCATGAATACCCCCCCTCCACAAATAAAAGTCCCACATATATTTAAACAATCTTAAAGTTTAGCTTTAATAAATAATTTTTAAAACGACGGATATTAAATTGTTGAATTATAATATTCAAATCATATTAAGTGTACAGCATTTAGAATGAATATTCCTTAAAAACAAATTACAAGGACACAAGTGAACAAATATTTCTTAAAAACACTGCAGACCCAAGTTTTTTCTTAACAGGACATATCTACGCAGTATTTAAATATATGCAAAGGAAACTACACCACCTTCATGCAGAATAACTACGTTGTCTCACCAAACTCTAGCTGCTATATAGCATGCTGTTATCATTAGCAGCTAACAAATACATGTAAAACTTGTAACATATACACACAGTTTGAGAACAAAAACAAAACATTGGTCATTACATGACTACATACTGTGCACACAAATAATAGCTTGTAGTTAGTCTGCAACGCAACATGCACTTCAATCTCTATTGCAACTACAAGCAAGAATACAAAAGCAATGCTTTCACTGTTAGATTCCAAACTCCACACTACTATGACTTAGGAATTAAGAATCCAATACAAAGATTCCAAACCCCACACTACTATGAATTAGGAGTTAAGAATCCAATACAAGACAATACAAACCAGGAGCTGCTCTCGTCTTGAAGACTGTTTACTCTCATCACTGTTTCTTGAGTTCTGCATTTTTACAAGTACAATGAATACAGTATTTACTAACATAGACAGAAGACTGGATTAAACTCACACATCTTGCAGTTACTGAAAACAGAATTTATTGGATTTATATTTAAAAGAGCTATTTTAATATTAGAAAACTACTGATCGTTATTTGTTGAATTTCAGCTATATATTTTAAAAATGTAACATCCAACTACTAAAATGTAACATTCAACTATTACAACATGCAGAATTACAATAGGTTGTGCCAAAAAAGGTAAAAAAAAATTGCTTCACTTAATATAGTCTTTTAAGTCACTGTCACCATCTTTCCTACTTTTCCAATTTCAGTATTGTAGAGACAGGTCTCTTTACCCTACAGTATGGCTCTGTAAGTGTGTTTTATTTATCCCATTATAAATAAAGTTAACATTGTTAAGACTTTACTTAGCAATATTATATAGTTTCAAGTGTGGAAAGGTAAGTATATTATTAAAGTTTTTTGTATCAATTAACAAGGTATTTACATCCAACCATGTGCACCTGACTAACTGATGATAAGGTTGTGCTACCAACTATTTTTAAAAGCAGAAACATTTGCCAGTTGTTTTGTGGTCTGTAGCAACACCATACACACAGTAAAGATCTCAGGGATGGAAATGTCTATACCCATCAGTCTCAGAGAAGTTATAAATTCACCAGCAAATTTCCCTCTGGGATCAAAAAAAGTCTTTCTAACTTAAATTCTACAATCAGAATAATTATAGAGTATTTGTGCCAGGTTCCAGTCTTTTTGAAGGTGGGTTTTCCATCAAATTCACCCCAAAAGCAGAGTTTGATACTGCAAAGAGTCTATAAGCTAAATCCAATGATCTACAAAACCTATAACATGTTAAATGTAGCAGTTACAGTATAGCATCCAACATCAGAACAAACTAGTATGGATTTCATAGAACGGTACCCAGCGGAAAGACACGTATCTCCTAAGAACATGTTACCACAGCTCAGGCTTAAAATGTTGCATACAGGCTTCTGAAACAATTTCCTCAGGAAAGCAGAGTTGTTTGGCTGTTACCCACTAACTTTAAATAGTGTTGTAAGTAGCCAGGCCAAAACATCTCCAGTACAATGTTGAGTCTGATTCATATAAACAGAAAACAACTAATTCAAGTTACTGCTACTAAAGTTAGTCCTTCAGGTGTACATATCTTCACACCCATGCCTCCTAAATGTTGGTTTGTTTTAAGTTGGGAAAAAAAAACAACTAAAATCTGTTTTATGATATTTGTCACCCAAGGTAAGACTTAATTTTAGGTCCCTGGCTATATAAAACCATAAAACTGAAGAGGGGTTTATTTCCTTTTCATACATGATACTTATTTTTAGTTTGATGAAAAAACTCTCAGTACTGGATACCAGCATTGCCTTGGTTAGTAACTGCTATAGTAATTTAAATGATTTGTTTTTGAACATACATGCATTTTAAATAAAATTATTTTGAATACCTGTAAAATATTTAACTTACTGCAGTTTATGTATTATTGTAATATATAAATAAAATACATTTTTCCAAATAGACTGTTTGTTTGACTCAAATATTTGGTCAAGTGGTGTTTATTCACTGTGGAGATGTTAATGTAAATAGAAAGCATTTTGGCCTCAAAAATATAAATGTAAATACCACCTATTTCTGTTGACAAGTAAAATATCTAGCTGAAATACTGGAAGTTCCTTTTTATTTTGTAGTACAACTGTATTTACACCTGCTATGTGGAAAAAAGACACACACTTGAGAAGAAATTAATAAACAATTCCCAATACTCTTGCAACACATGTGCCATATTCAAATGGCTAACATCTTCTTACTTATTTGTATCACTAATATTCAAGTTTGAACTTAAGCCAATTCAGGAATAAGAGGATCAGAGTCTATTCGGGAAGTTATGGTACAAGGCAGACACAAACTTTAGATTGAGGGTCAGTCCACTGTAGGGCACAACCCCACAAAAATCCACTCCTACTGATCCTGAGCTAACATGGTTCAACAATTAACTCAACACTCACATCTGGGCTAGGTCCCCGGAGTTGTGGAGAACCAACATCTGCAGTTCTCTAAAACCATATAAAGGCTCTGAAAAATAGGTGAAATGTGTTTCTTCCACCAACAAAGAGAATCAAGTTAAGAAACTGAAAAGTGTTTTTCTTGAAAGAAATACCTTCTGAATGTAAACATCAAAGCTAATCTCACAGTGACATCAACTCTGGCTAAAGTGACAATTCAGCCAACATGGGTTCAATTTTACAAAAAAATGTCAATGCACATTACAACATTGAAGAAATAAGATCAGAAAATCAATTGACACATATTAAATTTTACAAGGGTTAACGTCAGCTATATGTTTGAAATAGCCTAAAGCAGTTATATCTTATTTAAAGTGCTAAACAGATTATTTTAGTACTCAGTTGTGCTTATTACACCACAATCATAAAGTTGCGTGGTGTAATTCCTGCTTTTGTGGACTGTGTTTTTTGAATGGGTTTGCTATATTATACAGTGCATCCGGAAAGTATTCACAGCGCATCACTTTTTCCACATTTTGTTATGTTACAGCTTTATTCCAAAATGGATTAAGTTTACTTGTCTACTTAGTTTTTAAAAATAAAAAAACTGAGAAATCACATGTACATAAGTATTCACATCCTTTGCTCAATACTTTGTCAATGCACCTTTGGCAGCAATTACAGCCTCAAGTCTTTTTGAATATGATGCCACAAGCTTGGCACACCTATCCTTGGCCAGTTTTGCCCATTCCTCTTTGCAGCACTCTCAAGCTCCATCAGGTTGGATGGGAAGCGTCGGTGCACAGCCATTTTAAGATCTCTCCAGAGATGTTCAATCAGAATCAAGTCTGGGCTCTGGCTGGGCCACTCAAGGACATTCACAGAGTTGTCCTGAAGCAACTCCTTCGATATCTTGACTGTGCGCTTAGGGTCGTTGTCGTGCTGAAAGATGTACCGTCGCCCCAGTCTGAGGTCAAGAGCGCTCTGGAGCAGGTTTTCATCCAGGATGTCTCTGTACATTGCTGCAGTCATCTTTCCCTTTATCCTGACTAGTCTCCCAGTTCCTGCCGCTGAAAAACATCCCCACAGCATGATGCTGCCACCACCATGCTTCACTGTGGGGATGGTATTGGCCTGGTGATGAGTGGTGCCTGGTTTCCTCCAAACGTGATGCCTGGCATTCACACCAAAGAGTTCAATCTTTGTCTCATCAGACCAAAGAATTTTGTTTCTCATGGTCTGAGAGTCCTGAAGGTGCCTTTTGGCAAACTCCAGGCGGCTGCCATGTGCTTTTTACTAAAGAGTGGCTTCCGTCTGGCCATGCTGCCATACAGGCCTGATTGGTGGATTGCTGCAGAGATGGTTGTACTTCTGGAAGATTCTCCTCTCTCCACAGAGGACCTCTGGAGCTCTGACAGAGTGACCATCGGGTTCTTGGTCACCTCCCCGACTAAGGCTCTTCTCCCCCAATCACTCAGTTTAGATGGCCGGCCAGGTCTAGGAATAGTCCTGGTGGTTTCGAACTTCTTCCACTTACGGATGATGGAGGCCCCTGTGCTCATTGGGACCTTCAAAGCAGCAGAAATTTTTCTGTAACCTTCCCCAGATTTGTGCCTCGAGACAATCCTGTCTCATAGGTCTACAGACAATTCCTTTGACTTCATGCTTGGATTGTGCTCTGACATGAACTGTCAACTGTGGGACCTTATATAAACAGGTGTGTGCCTTTCCAAATCATGTCCAATCAACTGAATTTACCACAGGTGGACTCCAATTAAGCTGCAGAAACATCTCAAGGATGATCAGGGAAAAGCCATCATGGCATAGGCTGTGAAAACCTATGTACATGTGCTTTCCCAATTTTTTTTATTTTTAATAAATTTGCAAAAACCTCAAGCAAAATTTTTTCACGTTGTATTTATGAAGTGTTGTGTGTAGAATTCTGAGGAAAACAAATGAATTTAATCCATTTTGGTCTCTTGGTTTACTAATTCAGAAAATGCATTAGCAAAAGTGTAAAGTCCCAGCAACAGACTAAGAAAAAGTTATGTTTTAGCAATTGTGTATGGTCTTTGCATTAGCAAGCTGATGTGGTAGTTAGCAATGTTGCCTCAGATCTCTAGGGTCCCAGAATTAATCTCAAGCACTCTCCGTGAGATTTTCTTCCATGTCCCCATTTCTATAAAAATATTTTTGGGGGAGCAACATATCTTTCTCCCACATTCAAACCTTCACGTTAGGTGAAGTGGAGTCTCTAAATTTGAGTTTGAGTGTTTGCATGAGTGTGCCTTGCTATGACAAGGGACACATCCAGAATTGGTTCCCAACTGCATTCATTGCTGGGGCAGGCACCAGTACTCACACTACTGGTGAAAGGAAACCCAGGGTAGAAAATTAATTAACTAACTAAATATTTAATACACATTATGTGTAAAGCCTAATGATTTAATGATAAATGCTATTTATTAGAGTGACAAAATTCAGTAGAAAGTTTTGATGAACTTCATCAACTGCTAAATTGCTGCATTTACAAAAACAAGTAATATTTAAGCAAAAAGATTAAAGTATTTTGGTACAAAAACATGACTGCCCTATTATTTCAATATTTTAGTTAAAGAAAGATGTCCCTTGTTGCAAAGAACTGATCAACAATCAATCAATAGTAGCCTAGGTTACCACTACAGAATAACCATTCTTTTCATACAATATATTATGCCAGAACAAAGAGAATATTACACATAAAAGCAAGCAATATTTGTGTGTGTGCAATGATTTTTTTCCCTTGTTTTTCTGTGGCTTAATCATCTACTTTTTAAAATATGATTAGTTTCATAAAAGAGTAATTACTCAAAAAGTGATCTAAGCAACATAGAAATACATGAAATTAACACTGAAGTCAGTACTAAGAAACTACATACAGCTCTTGAACTTCTTGAACTTTTCTTCATGGATTTTTCCTTTTGAAGACCAACCTGTTTTCAAAGGGGAGGCAAAAAATATTGAGGTACACCAAACTAGACAGTACAGAAGTTTAGCAAACCATGGGTATGAATGAAAAGGGCACAGTTAGTAATAATAGTAAAAAGTTTGTAAATTCTTTTAATTTCCATGCTTTCTTGTTAGTTTCAAGTCTCCACCATATCTGAACCTTCTGAATTTTATTTTCCGCCCTGCACATTTAAACTACACAGCTGCATACTAAACAGTATGAACTAATAAAAAGCAGATATAAGTAGCACCAAGCGGGAAAAGTGATAAATTACAGTAATAACATGGAAAAATATTCTTCACATTTTTCTTAAGTTTAATTATTTTCAGTTGCTGAATATATTTTGAAGAAGATGATTCATGATTCATCTATGTTGATTATTAAATTAATCCTAGTATTGATGTGAAAAGTTTATATAAGTTGTATGAGGAGTTGTATAGTGTTTAGGAATGTTAACTGGTTGATGAAGTTAAAACATACAGTAATGTTGCAAGTGAGAATGTTATTATGCGGCAAGGGGTGGCACAATACACCTTGACATACAAGATTGGAGGATGGACACTAGAGGTCTTCCATCTTGACTGGTTTGAGTACCTGGCAACCTTCAATGTGAAGGGTATAGGTGAGGGGTAAAAAGGCAAAGCCATAAAATTGAGAAGAGAGGACTTTGACAGTTGAATTTTTTTTTTTTTTTTAATTTAGTATATTTATTATTTAGTCTTTTCATTTACTCCCCACCCTCAAATAATTTTTACTTTGTGAGGGGCAAACAGAAGAATTTTTTTTGTGGTTGTTGTATGTAGCATTTATTCATTTTTATTTAAACAGTTGTATTTATCCCCCTTATCTCCTTTTGTGGCTAGGAGAAATGGAGTAGGACTATTTTGTTTTTGTTGTACAGGGTGTCCCACTCGGGAGTACAACTTTAAAAATGCGAATTACTCTGCAACACGTGCATGTATCATCATGCAACAAGGTTCAAAATATTCCTTATTTAATGAAGAATTGATTCTGTGTCATAAAGAGGCAGGCACTATAGTGGGCGCCGCTACGGCGGCCGGATGTGGCAGCGGCCTGGCTGCACCAGCCAGGCGCAGATGGCCGGCTAGCCCCAGACACCAACCCTGCAGAGTGGCGAAAGCAAGCATGCAATACTTGTCCATATTTGACTAATTTGTGAAACAACTGGACGACTACGAACTTCAAGAAGGTTACTTCCAACAGGACAGGGCAACGTGCCATACCTCTTATGCCAGTATGGAAGAGATCCGATCGTTTTTTGGAGACAGGGTGATCTCGAAAGGTTTGTGGCCACCTCAATTGCCCGATTTAACTCCCCCAGATTTTTTTCTATGGGGATATTTAAAGGGCAAGGTTTATGCAAGCAAACCGAGGACCATCGAACAACTGAAAGCAAACATTGAGCGTGAAATTGTTGCCATTGACAGTGACATGTTGCAGAGGACATTCTCAAATACGGAGCGTCACGTTTCCTTGTGCGCGGACGTTGGGGGAGAACATTTTCAGCACCTTTTGTAATGTGGACTTGTTTTCCACTAAATACAGGTATGTTCAGTTCTTACAGCTCGCCTTTACGTTCACGCGTTCGCGAGTAATTCGCATTGTTAAAGTTGTACACTGAGTTGGACACCCTGTATTATTGTCTCCCGTTATTGTTTTTTTTTGTTCTCCTTTGCGTGAGTTTATTTGACTGAATTTGAATTAGTGATGCCCTATTGATTTGTTGTTTTTACACCTTATTCTGTTTTGTGGGAGCTTCTGTAAATAAAGAACACTTTTTTTTTTTCATCATTTATATTTTGATATCTGTGTCTTCCAACACTCTTACCATCAATCTGGTCAGTTAATGAACTAAAACAGCCCAAAGTGTAACATGGTGCCAACTTCTACTACAAAGGGTACCACAAATGGTGGCAGCGGTGGGATGAGCCAGAGATAGTGAGGGACTAAGACTGGAGAAGAAACAGTAAGTGGGATTGGTGCCTGACTGTTTTACGAATCCGTGCATCCAAGCCTGAAGAGGCCTTTTTGAATTTTTAACTTTAAATGGACTATATATTTATTACTAATTGTATTTTCTTTTAAAGGTGTTATTCTTTTAATATTCCATTTTTAGAACGAGGGCTGGGGTTTTGTTTTAGTGTTTTTATTATGTGAATTTTTAGTGCAGTGATAGGTCCATGCCACAAACCTTGGCCATCAGATCGATTGGGGTGCTTTCAAATCAGTCAGTCAATTGCTTCACTCCTAACTTGGAGCAGAGGGAGGGCAACACCTGTACCCAATTGGTTCTATAAAGGGAGTATTTAGACAAACATATATATATATAAATCTAGAAATCTTCAGTCAACCTTGATAAAGGCCATATGGTTTATTTAAATATGAACAGTTATTTACTATTAAGTTAAACTCTGGACTACAAGGTGAAAAATAGTGAAAAATATAGCTTTTCTTTTTTTATTTAACCAAATATTAAATATACTATATGCTGCTGCTCAAAAACATTTAAAATCTAAGCAAAGAAAATTTGATTGCCCTATGTCTGACCTTAAATCAATGGTCAAAACTGCCATTTGCACTTTTAATATACACAATAGACAATTGTTACTTAATATAAAACTTTTTCACTACCAGAAGCATTATCCTTTTGAAAAATAAACAAAAAGTAAGTAAGGTGAGGTGTAATGTTCTATTAAGATCCATATATTTGTAATGCTCAAAATAATTTATGAGTCATCCTGTGAATAATGCTGACTGAATGCTAACAGTTAATTATGCCTGTGTGAATCAAACTCAAGAAGGGGAATAATAAAAATACAATGACCTCGAAAGCATTAATAGTTTGTTTAAGTGACATTACAGCTTAGAAGATTTAAACATACCCAATAGTAAATATGCATTATATTCAGCTTTTGCAAAGTCATCTGATTTTGATGCATAATGTTTCTCAGTTAATAAACATGATGTATACCCAATGTTTGCCATTTTGCAATTCCACCAAAATAACAGAATAAGAATTTTACATATTGCACTTTTCAAATTACACTATAATTTCATAGGGAAAAAAATCCACCAATATTATACCCCAGAACATGTTCCCTTAAATTGCATATTCTTAAATGACAAGTGAAAGTATCCAAAAGCATAATTTGAAGCATCAGTTGCAGAAAGCATCAAATATTAGAAGCTTCCTTTATGCCAACACTTTAGGAATTATGTGATGGCTTCTAACACCTTACATTAGAACAACCTCATACCCTGTTATAAGGCTTTGGCTAAATAGAGGAACACATTTAGTAACAGGCCAAGACAATTGTATTGCTCCAAGAAGCGCTATGTAAGGTCGCTTCTACTTTCAGTCACCAAGCTGTATAATGAATCACCCCTCAGCCGAGATGGTATTTTCTGTTTGCTTAATGGTATGGTACTGAACTGGTCTAGCAGACACCTTAATAGACAATAATGCAATTATGCTATGTTGAATATATTGTGCCAGTAACTGACATCTTGTACTGTGAAACTGAGTTATATGTAAGTGTAATTCTTTTGACTTAATATCTTATTTATAGACTGGTGGTGACTTTTTGTCTGCTGCTATAATTTAGTAAATTTACTTGGTTTAAATACAGTTTCAATCTATTTAAGTGTAATTCTTTTGACTTAATATTTTATTTATAGACTGGTGGTGACTTTTTGTCTGCTGCTATAATTTAGTAAATTTACTTGGTTTAAATACAGTTTCAATCTATTCATATGAATAATGTAACAAAGTTCAAAAATGTTATTGTACTCTGCATACATGATAACAGTTTTGCTACTACTGTAATTAAACTGCTTGTTCACTACCAGAATCACAAGGCTATATAGGTTAATTGTATCTCACTTGCCATAATATTATAGATGAACATAAGCAATTACTTGAATAAATATACTTTTAAACAAAACTCTAGCAAATGCTTTCTTTGCTAACACTCCTTATATATAATCATTACTATTCCATTACTATGCTAAAAACAAAATTCTCTGAATTATATTTTAAACAAGCCTGTTAAAAGCAAAAATTTCTTATATCCTTTAAAACCAAAGTGAAATGCACGGTATACAAATATTTGGATCTATTGCCATGTTTAAAGCAGTATGTTTTTGCTTAGACTTTCAAATTTTGCAATAAGATGTAATCAGTACCTTCTCTGACAGCCCCAAAATATATTACTGTTGTAACATGACTTTTTTAGAAACTGTTGTTCCCAGCCAGAGCAAAATTATAGACTAGAGAGCATGTAAGACAGCCACATAAAGGATGGGTGGCCTTATATGCGTTCCACTTCAGTAACACAACCAAAATTATCAACTAACAGTGTTCCATTTTAAAAGTTCTTTGTTGAGTTCAGTTTAACTATATATGCAAGAAAAGAATCAAATTATCAAAAAAGACAAAGATCTCCAACTATTAGCCTTAATCCTTTTTCTTCCTACTTCACTGGGTGTGACTTTTAGAATAATTACTATGGCATTGTAAACACTATGGGCATGGAACACCTTTGGATCAATAAGAAATCTGTCTAGAAAAAGATAAAAAGTATGGTCATTTTCAACAAATTGCTCAAAACACAAAAAGGGAAGGAAATACTAAAGAGAGAAGTATAATACAGCAACAACAAGAAACAAATCAAAACTCTACAGCTATTTTGTATCTATTTATGTAAGTCTTGTCCTTCTGTATAAAACAAAATAAAATGTTATCCTTTTTAATACTGAAAGATTAGTAATGTTCCAAAATAAATGGACACTGACTAAAGAGCATTTTCATAAGGTCACAAGTCCATATTTCTCTTAAAGACAGCAAACTTCAAACATTATGGAAATCTAAAAGAAGGCAAAGATGTGCTTATTATTAAAAATAACCAAGACTACAAGCTTGGTAACTGAAAATGACTATTTACAACATAAAAACAAAACCACAACCTCCCATTATGGAAATTACAAAGATAGCATTGTTACTACAGATATGGGGAGGTCATACAAATTGATGAATGTTTTGAAGATTTCTACTTTTTCTCATTGTATTTTGTGTGCATTGTTTTCTGTGATCTTCAAAGTTTGTTTGGAAATTGAGGTATCCCCATTTTCACTTTAAAAGGAGGCCCAAAGACTTTTTGAAATTGCAACACCCCAACTTGTTGACATTCTACAGTCATGGCCAAAGGTTTTGAGAATGACACAAGTATTGGTTTTCACAAAGTGTGCTGCTTCAGTGTTTTTAGATCTTTATGTCAGATATTTCTATGGTATACTGAAGTACTGTATAATTACAAGCATTTCATAAGTTTCAAATTGATAGTTGCATTAAGTTTATGCAAAGAGTCGATATTTTCAGTGTTGGCCCTTCTTTTTCAAGACCTCTGCAATTCGCCCTGGCATGCTGTTAATCAACCTCTGGGCCAAATCCTGATTGATGGCAGCCCATTCTTGCATAATCAATGCTTGGAGTTTGTCAGAATTAGTGGGTTTTCATTTGTCCACCCTCCTCTTGAGGATTGACCACAAGATCTCAATCGGATTAAGGTCTGGAGAGGTTCCTGGCCATGGTCCCAAAATTTTGATGTTTTGTTCACTGAACCTAGGGCTGGGCGATATATCAAAAATTTATCGTTACCGAAATTTATGACTCTCATCGACGTCATTTTGCCCATGTCGGTAAATTCGGTATTTTAAAAAAAAAAGAAAAGGCATGTGCAGGTTGGCGATGTTCATGTCCCTTTAAGACGCTGTGCTACGTTACAGACTTGACGGGGTGGAGTCACATGACTCTACTACCTGTAACAAGACGAGACACGGGTGAACAAATGGAGGACGATTTAAATGTTGAAGCAGCAGCGACGAAGGTAGAGCTGGTGGAGGAGGAAGAGGAGACGCTTGTTAACAAAAAAAATGCATCATCAATCGTTTGGCAACATTTTGGATTCAACAAGGATGATATTGATCAAAAAATTGTTAAATGTAAACTCTGCAAAAAGACTGTTGCGTCAAGTCAAGGTAACACAACCAACCTCTTCCACCACCTGCAGCACAACCATGTGATTCAATTCGAAGACATAAAAAAAGCTCAAAGCGAGAAGAGATTAGGAGGACCAGCAAAAACGTCTTCCTCCACCAGGCAGCGGTCAATAACCGAAGCATTTGCTAGTACTCAACTATATGAGCGAACTTCAAAAAGATGGCAAGAAATCACAAATGCTATAGGCTACCACATAGCAAAAGACATGGCTCCTATTGCTACAGTGGAACGCAACGGGTTCAGACACTTCATGAAAATAATTGACAAGAGATACGAACTCCCATCACGAAAATATTTTTCAAAACTATCATTCCCAGCATGTACAGCACAGAGAGGAAAAAGGTTGCTGCTGAATTGAGATACGTTAAGCACGTTGCAGCCACATCCGATCTCTGGTCCAGCCGCACAATGGAGCCGTATATTAGTCTCACAGTTCATTACATCGACAACAAATGGGAGCTGCGTACCAGAGTGCTCGAGACGGCCTATTTTCCATCTGATCACACGGGGGAGATGGTTGGACAGGGGTTGAGAGCGATGCTGTCTGCATGGGACATCAGTGAAGAGGACCTTGTTGCTATAACAACTGACAATGGCCCAAATATTGTGAAAGCTGTCAAGCTCAATAAATGGACACGGGTGCAATGTTTTGGGCACAGGCTGCACCTGGCAGTCGGTAAGTGTGTACATCTTAATATATTTGGGTGGTGACATCTGGTGTGTTTTAAAGTGACTTTAATTCTGTGTGTCATATTCAAAATTGAAAGTATTAATGTTTGAATAATGTTTATATAGGCATAAAAATACTTAAGACTGCTGAGCAGCAGTGTATCCAGAAAGTTTTTACAGAAGACTTATTGTGAGCCAGTGTTGATCATGTTGTGCTGTGAAATGTAGCAAAATACATGATTTTTAAAATGTTTTATTACTGTGCCAACCCTTTTTAATTTTGTAAATATGGTCTGAGAGGTCTTATTTAATTCTTACTTTATTTTGCTTGCTTTATTTGAGAATTAGACCATGAATTGGGGTGATGTTGGGTGTGAAGATTTGGATAGATATGCTACCTCAAGGCCTTAGCAGAGATAGGCCTTTGTCCATGATGGCATTACATTTGCACAATCATTGTTTACTTTGTGAATAGCCAATGTGAAACATATTTATTATTAAACTATTTTGTTTACAAGGGATACACATTTTTTAGAGAGCATGGTTACATATTGTATCCTACACTTTTTATTTTGTTCAGTTAATAAATCTTAACCACTAAAAGTACTTACTACTATTGTCTTCATTTATTTTCAGTGACATTTTACAGTCCTTTAAAGTGGTAATAATATAATTGCAATGAATAGGTCTAGGGGGAATAATATTATCAAAATAACTGGAGGAACTATGCTGCCTGCCACAGCCCCATCAAATGAAAAAAAAAAAAAAAGTTTGTTTTTTTGGCACTTGGGGTGGTTATCGTCCATTTATCGTTATCGAGGTTAACTGCTCAATTTATCGTGATATTGATTTTAGGCCATATCGCCCATGTTTACCTGAACCGTTTAGTTATTACTTTTGCCTTATGGCATCATGCTGAAAAAGGCATTGTTTGTCACCAAACTATTCTTGGATGGTTGGGAGAAATTGCTCTCGGAGAATGTTTTGGTAACATTCTTTATTCATGGCCGTGTTCTTATGCAATATTGTGAGTGAGCCCACTCCCTTGAGTGAGAAGCAAACCCCACAAATGAATGGTCTCAGGATGCTTTACTGTTGACATGACACAGGACTGATGGTAGCGCTCATGTTTTCTTCTCCGGACAATCTTTTATCTGGATGCCCCAAATAATCAGAAAGTGGATTCATCAGAGAAAATGACTTTACCCTAGTCATCAGCAGTCCAATCCCTGTACCTTTTGCAAAATATCAGTCTATCCTTGATGTTTTACTTGGAGAGAAGTGGCTTGTCTGTTGCCCTTCCTGACGCCTGTCCATCCTCTAAAAGTCTTTGCCTTACTGTGCATGCAGATGCACTCACACCTGCCTGCTGCCATTCCTGAACAAGCTCTGAACTGGTGGTACCCCGATCTCGAGCCATGAGTAAAGAATGGTACCAAAACATCCTCCGATAGCAACTTTTCCCAACCATCCAAGAACAGTTTGGTGACGAACAATGCCTTTTCCAGCATGATGGAGCACCGTGCCATAAGCCAAAAGTAATAACTAAGTGGCTCGGGCAACAAAACATCGAAATTTTGGGTCCATGGCCAGGAAACTCCCCAGACCTTAATCCCATTGAGATCTTGTGGTCAATCCTCAAGAGGAGGGTGGACAAACAAAGACCCACTAATTCTGATTAAACTCCAAGCAATGATTATGCAAGAATGGGCTGCCATCAGTCAGGATTTGACCCAGAGGTTGACTGACCACATGCCAAGGCGAACTGCAGAGGTCTTAAAAAAGAAGGGCCAACACTGCAAATATTGACTCTTTGCATAAACTTAATGTAATTGTCAATAAAAACCTTTGAAACTTATGAAATACTTGTAATTATACTTCAGTATGTGCGTCTCGGGAACTGCAGGTCTGACACTGTGGTCAGCAACACAGGAGTGCCGCAAGGGACTGTACTTTCTCTGGTCCTGTTCAGCCTATATACATCGGACTTCCAATACAACTCAGAGTCCTGCCACGTTCAAACGTTTTCTGACGACACTGCTATCTTGGGCTGCATCAGGAGTGGGCAGGAGGAGGAGGAGTATAGGAACCTAATCAAGGACTTTGTTAAATGGTGCGACTCAAACCACCTACAACTGAACACCAGCAAAGCCAAGGAGCTGGTGGTGGATTTTAGGAGGACCAGGCCCCTCATGGACCCCGTGATCATCAGAGGTGACCGTGTGTAGAGGGTGCAGACCTATAAATACCTGGGAGTACAGCTGAATGATAAATTAGACTGGACTGCCAATACAGATGCTCTGTGCAAGAGAGGACAGAGCCAACTATACTTCCTTAGAAGGCTGGCGTGTTTCAACACCTGCAGTAAGATGCTGCAGATGTTCTATCAGACGGTTGTGGGCTGGTCTTCTACACGGTGTTGTGCTGAGGAGGCAGCATAAAGAAGAGGGATATCTCACGCCTGGACAAACTGGTGAGGAAGGCAGGCTCTATTGTAGGCATGGAGCTGGACAGTTTGACATCCGTGGCAGAGCGACGGGCGCTGAGCAGGCTCCTGTCAATAATGGAGACTCCAATTCATCCACTAAACAGTATCATCTCCAGACAGAGGAGCAGCTTCAGCGACAGACTGCTGTCCTTGTCCTGCTCCACTGACAGATTGAGGAGATCGTTCCTCCGCCACACTATGCGACTCTTCAATTCCATCCATTGGGTAAACGTTAACATTATACAAAGCTATTGTCTGTTATACCTGCTTTTTTATTACTCTTTAATTTAATTTTTTTTTTTTTTATCAGTATGCTGCTGCTGGAGTATGTGAATTTCCCTTTGGGATTAATAAAGTATATCTATCTAGAAACATCTGACAATAAAAACACTGAAGCAGCAACTTTGTGAAAACTAATACTTGTGTCATTCTCAAAACTTTTGGCCACAACTGTTTTTTGTTCTTTTCTTAAACGACTTTCAACAATTAATTTTGTTTGTTTTCTTGCATGCTCTTTGATCCTGTGTTGTTCCTGTTTAATAAGTCTTTTTTTTATCAGTTATAGAACATTTTTGTTGTTCTTCAGGTGATAAGTTAATTTAGGCAGGTCCTCATGTCTGTCGACTTAGGAAACGGTAATTAATAATGATAAGTACACTGTTTAACTACAGTTGTCTGCTGAGTATTAGGCTTTGCAAAATATTTGACAACATATGTGGAGTTGATGCCAAAACCTTGATTATCAAGGGGAACGCTTTGCTCATTTAACAGCAATTATTTCTTTTCTTATAATAATGCAGGTTTCTAACAGCTTGAACTAATCTTTCTGCTTTAAAATGGAACAGGAAGGGAGACATGAGTCTATGAACCTCTTTGGTGTACATGTGTGTACAGGTACAGTATACACATAGCTATAGATTTCCTTTCTCCTCAAAACTAAACAGCTGAAAAAAATCACGTTATATGGCTGAAGGATGGATATGATGAAAACTTAAAACAAATGGTAGAACCAATCCTTATAATTAAATAACCTATAAAATACACGTGTTTTCCTAAAACCTTCGTAAATATAAAATTAGAACGTGCAAAAAAAAAAAAAACAAATAACAGAACATACAACTTCTGATAATTTATTTTTAATAAAAATTACTATTTGAATGTACACCCAAATTCAAATGGGTAAGAAAACACACTTTTGGAGATTTGAGATAGCAAGGAGGTAGTTAGGTATTAGATATTAAGCCACACATATTAAAGCAAATCCAAACAGGTATCAGAGTTTTCTCTCACCCCTCCATAAGCACCAGCACTGTCCAAGTCTGACTGTTAAACAAGAAAATATAAAGTTAAGATCCAGCAGTATTCTCAATGTTCAGCTGACCTTCCTTCAAAAATGAATAGCTCACTTACAGTATTTTGCAAACATATACCTACTTACATTACAAAATGAATTCTTAGATTTTCATTAGGTTGAACTGGTAAATAATATTTTAATCACTGGCTTAGTTGAAGATGCGTCCTCTATGCCTGTTAAACATGGGTATAGAGTAAATATTTGGAGCACTACTGATTATAAGCTTGCTAAAAGTGTATGCCTGGAGTTATCATATGTTAAAAAATACTGCTGCACTTTACACAGTGGAGTGTATGAGGCGTACCATTTTTTTCATTATTTGCAAGTATATTATGTTTCACAAGAATGTTTTAGACCAGCGTTTCTTAAACTGACTTATGTGTAACCCTAGGGTTCTAATAAAACTTTCAGGAGTTCTATGAGTGACAATGCCTTATATCTTGAATATGATACAATACTGATTACATCTCTTGCTGCACTGATCTGAACTCACCCAAACCCGGAAAGCAGAGGTTCTCCTGTCTGTTCCATTAGTTGCTAAGTGTCTCTGCTGTTTGATACATGCGGTGTTGCATTCATCATTGTGTATCTACAATCAGGTTTGTAAAGATTTGGAAAAGGACATAATTTTCATAATGTTGGCTCTGTACACCACCACAATGGATTTGAAACAAAGCAGTCAAGATGTGATTGAAGTATAGACTTTCAGCTTAAATTCTTATGTGAATGCTGATTTTTGGCCGTCACTACAACAAAGACAATGTAACAAAATAGGCTAAATATGACACCTGCTGTACATTAAGGTTATCTTTAACAACCTTACACCAAATACTGATGATTCGTGTCATAGAATGCAAGCGCATCCTTCACATTTACATTATGTCTTCATACCTAAATATATACTGCATATTAGTTTATTTACAAATACTTTAATTAAAATATTTTTCACATAACTGAATTACTTAGTAATTTCAGTCAGTCAGTCATTGTCCAACCCGATATATCCTAACTACAGGGTCTGCTGGAGCCAATCCCAGCCAACACAGGGCGTAAGGCAGGAACAAACCCCAGGCAGGGGGCCACCCGTGACCCTGTAGTTAGGATATAGCGGGTTGGATAATGGATGGATGGATGGTTTACTGCTAAAAAGTATTATTGTAGAAAAGTTTAATTTAAATAAAAAACATTCCCAATCACAAAATGTTCACATCTGTACATGCAAAAGGAATCCATGTCACCATGGATTATAAGCAGTTGAAGACTAAAATGTTGGAGTTAAATGTCAGGTGATGTCTTTGTGTGTGGACCTATATGTGAATAGAGTGTAGTCAGTACGTAAAGAAAAAACTGCATCATTTGAAGAGAAGTGAACACCTGCTGTCAAAACTATTTGAGTAATATAGCTTTAACAAGTGTTAAAACATGGTTCATACTTTCATTGAAAATACAGTCTCATAGGTAACACTCAAGACACAATTTTCTCAGAAATTGATGGGCAGCTCATAGGGTTCATTCTTCACTGACTGAAGAATCAGTGTACCCCTAAGTATGTATGAGCTTGTGCAGAGCTGGAAATGTGCAGTTATAATCTGTAACATAAAAGTTATGGCATCTAACATTACCAACAATCATGCAGAAATGGTTATAAAGTTAAAAATTATTTTTTAAGTGTAATAACACTGACTCGTGCTGATGTGTGTGTGTCTATATCCCTATACATCATGGGATAAATAAATATTCATAGAAACATGTAATGGCTTCAAGCGTTTTAAAAGTCTCTTTTCTTGTGTTAACAATTTAGGTTAGGTCTATAATACTGTAAAAGTCAGAAGCAAGGAAAGGCTGCCCTGGTTGCTTCAAACTGCAATGTAAGCATGGGTCTGCAAAACAGTTTTTTTTAATTTTTTGTTAACACATTACTGTCATTAGAATTTATATAAACATGGGGGAAAATTTAAGTAACTATAAATGTTTCAGGATGTGATATAATCCTAAAAAATCACAGAATTAACCTAACAAAAATGTTTAGTGAATAAGACTAACTACCACAAGTTGCTAGAGTGTAATGGAAGCAGTATCAAGACGAATAAAATTTAAAGCATCACAAAAAACAAATATATTTAAATGGAACTTATAAACTCAAATTAAACCTTTAAAACTGTAATGATTATGATGTACAGAATGTCCTCTTTTACTGAGGGCTCCAAAGACTGCTGAGCCAAGACAGGATTTAATGTTTTGCATTTGGGCTCTGAAACATAAGCTTTAAAATTCAAAAAAGCAAATTTAATCACCAAAAAGGTAATCAAATGAAAGAAGCAATACAAAATAAATGTTGTTAAAAACAAAAATGACCAACTTTATTTAGGATATGACATAAATATACAATTCATTATTATTGACCATATAGAAACAAAGCAGCAAACACAATGAAATAAAAGAAAAATGTTCATGGACTTATTATTTTATCCTTTCAACTCTGTATTCTTCTCTGAACTCTGTTATTGGCTCCGGAAAATTAAACTATCCTAGCAGTTTAGCGTAGGAAGCATCCCAGAGCAGGGCACTAGCCCATCAAAACCCCATTCTCAGTCAAATGGGGTAAATATAAACGCCAACCATCCTGCAAGTCTTTATGATGAAACCTGAACAATCACTGGACAAATATGAAAATCCTACACAGAAAGTGATGTGTGATATGAACCAAGAACACTGTAAGTCATGTTTCACTTTAATTTTAAAATAAGCAAAAATATCTCCTAAAGCTCATCTTTGGTAATAAACCAGGACTTTCATTTCCCTAGAAGTAGTCATTAAGTGAGTTATTAATTTACATCAAGTTCTGGATGTGTTACTGTGTCTCCTCCTAAAAGTGCCATGACCATTAGACTTCTAATCAGATGCATTCTCTCTCTGTAGTACCAATCCATTGGTTAATCTCATAGTCTTTCACTAATGAGCAAAATTATGTGGTATGGTACCTAAATACCTTCACTTAAACTCACAGAAACACAACTGCTCTTTGTTAGATTTTAAGGTGTCAATTCTTACAGTGACCAAGTCACCTAGGATTATAAGCAGTTGAAGACTAAAATTCGGTTAGATCAAGAAGATCAATGATAGACACTCTTGGCTAAGCTCATATAATCTTTAAACAGATCTGACTTAATATCAGGAGGAGGGAAAAACTCTTCCTCTACAAATTCTGCAACTTAATAGCACACAATAGTAGCTTCTCCATGCCCATAAAACACATGTAAATAGGAGTGGTAAATATCACAAACACCAACAAATCCTTGTAGGACCACAGCTTTCTGTAATTATTTGACTCATGAATTATGTTTTGACTACAAGCAAAAGTTTCAATTCCAGCACCCCAGATATGTCCAAAGATAATGATCAGATTTACAAACTTTTTGAGACTTTAAGAAATTAGGTTTTCCTGTTAAAAAACTGATAGTCTAAGATAAAAAAGCTGCTACAGACTGAAGTGAACGCTGAAATTCTCTGATACTTTTTAGTCAAATGTGCAAGCAATATAACAAAACAAAAACATTTAGGAAGACTGGTGAAATTCAGCTTTAACATACAAAAAGTGACACATTCAAGTAATAATTCAGTTCCGAAACCTTCAAACTGATCTGATATGGGTCATGTAGATTTACAGGGCAGATAAAGAACATGACCTGCATTAAAAACATTCTCATACACAATAAATACAATTCAGAGTTGCAGGGGGCTGAAGCATTCCTTGGTAGCAATAGGCACAATGATGGGGTGCTGGTCCATTGCAGGACTCAATCACAGTAACACCCAAAACTTTGGAGGATATGTAATGAAAATCAAATTGCCTGTAGAAAAATCCATGCAGACACAGAAAGAACATGCAAATGACCAACAGACATTTAGCAGGATTAATATTTAAACCCAGGACACTGGATTTGTGACACAGCAGTACTATCCACCTTGCTACCACACTAATAACTAATACACTACTGGTCAAATGGTTTAGAACAATTTTTCTTCAAAGTTAATTGGTTGAAATGCAATGAATGACCTAAAATGGTGAAAAGGTAAGCAGTAAACTGACAGAGGATTAACTTTAAAGTTTAGATTAGTAAAACTGAAAAAAGGAAATATCAGAATATTACAAATGGGCCTTCTTCAGTGATAAGGCCAAGAAAACTGCAATTAACAAATGAAATGAGACAGAACATTATTACCCTTAAGAAGTGTATGCCTTTCATTTACAGAAATTGCAAAAATAATCAAAACAGAATATTGTACAAGTAGCACTTCAGAAGGTATAGTAACACAGTCTGTTTCAACACAGTGTTAAGACAGACAGAGGGATTTTTAAGTAACCAACAGAAGTTGGGACACCTGTGCAAATTGTTTGCTTCAACTTGCAAGATTTACTTTAATTGATGTAGAATACTTGTAGGTTGTAATCTATTACTTGTTCCCTGAAGGCAGCCCATTTGTAACATTCCGATATTTCCTTTTTTCAATTTGTGCTAACCTAAACTTTAAATTTAAACCTCTGGCAGTTTGCTGTTCATCTTTTTACTATTTTAGGTCATTTATTGCATTTTAACTGTTTATAAATTTGAACTGAGACATTCTAAAACTTTCAACCTGAAGTGTACATGCAGTAAATATATATAAAAGATAATTACATTAAAACCAATTATTATTTAAAATAATTGGTTTCACATATCACATAGTCTCATATTTGAATAGTGCAGATAGCAAGACTCCATTTCCTATTCCTACAAACAAGCTACAACCAGAGTGATCTTAAAACACTGCTGACATGTAAACATACATATAAAACATGTACGGTAAAAGGCAATTTCATTTCAAGTGTCTGTAAATTAGAACATTACCAGATCTTTTGTGATGTATAATGTATTTATTTGTGATTATAAGTGTATGGAAGATTTCCTGCTGACATGTAAACAAAGATAAAAACATCTATTTGCTGAGCTTAATGAAAAAAATCCTTTGAAGGTTAATCTTTTAATTAGAACTGTCCATGAAAACTATGCACTCTCTGTACCTACAAGCTTTAGACACCCGTACCTTAAGCCAATGTCACAATTTACCACTTCAAGTCAGAAGGGATGTTAAACTTGACCACTGAAGTTGCTAGTGTTGTCGTCTCAGCATATTAATTTTATATAACAAGAAATCTTTGGGTATGTCAAATTAAACAAATGCACAATGAAATTCCCTTTTCTAAAGTTAAATGAGTTGCTTCCCTCTTTCTGACAGCTAATTATGCGCTGCCTGACAAAGCTGGAACCTGTGTGAAGGATTTAGCAAACCTGGTCATTTTGTTTTCTTTTTCTCATTCTGTACTGATACACAAAACATGCAACAACAAACAAACAAGTCTGTCTTCTGTTTTTTTCCGGTCTAATACACCTGTGCTCATTACTCCTTGTTGCTTCATTATACATAGTAGTACAGAGTATACATTATACTGTACTTCCATATAAATGTTTATTGTTTGTCAGCTCTTATGCACATACAGCCCACTCCTACAACCTAAGACAAAATGAAACCTTGACTTTGGCGAGGTAAGTAGTAGACTGGCTGGAGCTATCTTGGAATGTAACACTACACAGCAGCCAGAGACAAGCAAAATGAAGTGCACACTTGGGATGTTTGATAGAAATCATGTCTGGCTAAAAATACCTTTAAAAAATTTGTTAATTTTATTCTTTAAATAAGGTTGACAATTCTGCTACTCTCTCTCTGCCTTGCTTTAGGATGTTACGCACTTTTTAGCATCAGCAACATTGATTATTTTTAACTAGAATTCAGTCTTCTGCAATTTCTGGCTATACGCTTAGTACATTCAAATCACTGACAATCTTCTTCCAATATATTCAATATTCAACATCATTTGTCATCTATTCTTTATACATGTCTGAACCACCTCAGTCTATTCACTCTGACTTCATCAATTATGCACATTACTTCTGCTTTCTTTCTATTAAGTTCACTTTTGTCTTTGTACCTACAGCCTATTAGTCAAATCCAGCTCAAGAATATTTTGAAAATAAACAAATATATATATGATTCTGTATTTTAGTTAACAGGGAAAATTTATCTCATCATTTTTTAATTTAAATATTTGTGTCATATGTTATAATAGCTTTAGCACAGAGCTACTAACCCTTAGACTGCCTCGGCTACCCACAGACATTCGTTCTTCATCATCAGAAGCCTGTGAACGAAATAAAAGTATGCAAGAAAAAAAAGCACAGTGGGCAGAGAGTTAGTGCATTAGATGAAAACTTGGATTGTTTTATAATAGATAATTCCTTGCATTATACATATTTTATTCAAATATTTGATGTCTCAGATATTACAATACTGATAGGATTAGCCTTGTTCCATTTCAGATTCAAATCAAAGCCACATTACCTAGCATTTCATTTTTCAGGTTGATGTATACTGGTACTGTAAATGAACAAAGAAGTATGCCAATAAAGTCAGTTTAATTGCTTCAATGGTATAATATAAAGAAATGTTTAGATGATAGGTCTGGTAACTTGTACATTATGGGTGGCATTCTTCATTGAGGATATAATGCTTGTATGTGGGTTTCTAAAAATACCTCCTCTTATTATTGTTGCCTGTGTTTTTGTTCTAAAAAGTCCTTGTCTCTGACCAGTTGGACTAATAAAATCCATACTGACTGAAAGAAACTAAAAATATGGTTTTATGACTTTTCTTATTTAAACCTTATCTCCCCAGTGTTGACAGATAAGCTCTACTGCATTAAACTTCCTTAAAGAATAAGCAGGTTGTGGAAGAGCCCTATGCTCTTGTTCAGCTCTTACATTTAAAGGTGTGGGTGTTACATTCTGAATATTTAGGCTTAACTTTGAAATGAATATGTGTAGATATACTCTTAGCCCTGGATACAGAGTTGGCTCGTCATGTGGTGGGTGCGGAAATGTGCTATATCAGCGCGTGCTCCTAACCTCTCTCTCCTCTAATCTCAAAATCAAACTGTTTAAATGGAATGACAATGACTAGCAATACTCTAGCAGGATGGTGGTGACTTCAAAGGATTTTAATCTGCCACTATCAAAAAGATCAAGAGAAAAAAGTTGGGGAATAACAATATTGTATAGGAATCAAGTGTCAGCTAGCCTTGTCCCAACTCTTATACTCCACAATACATTCAAATTTCTATACAAGTCATTAGCAAAATAAATGACTCAAGGAGTAAAGAAGAGTTCACATTGTTAGTTTTGAGGAAATGACTAGCCAAAAGCCCTTAAAGGTCTTGCATGTGTTAACACAGCTTTAATAATGTGCTTGCAGTTTTTTAGGGGTACAGTAAGAATTACTCCTTAATTTTGGTGGAACATTTTTTTCATTCTTTCATTACTGAATTACATGAAGAAAAATAGCATTTGTTTAAAGAATTACATAATTGAAATAAATAATATATTTTTAAACTTAGTTAGAATCTAATATAAGCCATTGTTTAACTTCTAGTCTTTAGATCTTTTGTCGATGGCAATCTGACAAGGCAATGCTATTGCTGCCTTCAGTTGATTCAGTCTACAAAAACCTATGTGGATTTGATAGCAATTGGTGTTTACTGGTTATTCAAGCCTTATGTTTGCCCCTTGAATAATTAAGGGATAATAATATGCAATCCATAGACCTATGCAAAATAAAATTACTTTTTATTTATAATGTAGAGTATGTGTTCAAGGTCTGAAATCAAGACACATCAAGTATGGCCTATTTTTATCTTTAGTAAGCTCTTGTAATTAACATTATGTGAAAAGCATAATTTATTAAAATTAACAAAAACAATCTAATGCCTTGTTTGCACACCATTTAACTAACATTTCAAGCTGCTTTGACTAGAGTAATACGTTTGCACAGATTTTCACTACATAGCACACCTGAATTTTGCAATTTTATCTTGACAGTTTTTGCAGAATTGTTCAAGCTTAGTCAAGCAACCACATAATCTCCTGTACATTGAGAAGAAGCTCTATGGCATGAAGCTACCACCACCATGTTTTACAGGGGGGTGTGGGGTTTCTTGGGAGTTGAGCTGTGTTGGTCTGTTCCAAAAATATCTTACAGAATAAAAGTAAAAAAAAAAAAACCTACTGTGAACTTGCCAGACCATAAGACATTTTCACATATATTTTTAGCAGACTGAAGGCATCTTCTTGTAAAAATATCTGTGTGATTGGATTTTTTTTTTTTTTGTGTAAGAAACTGCTTCCATCATTCCACCTCACCCCACAGCTCAGACTTGTGGAGAATATGCAAAATAGTTATGACACACAGACAGTGGCCAATTACTCATGATTACTTCCACAAAGTTGCTTTCAACAGAGTTTTCTGCTTGTCTGGGCATCTTGAGGCTTACAACCTCCAGTATCCACATCTTAATGATGCATTTCCACAGACTTCTATAATATATGCAATACCTTTGAAATTAATTTCTGTCCCTTTACACAATGTGATCCATAGATGTTTAATTAGTGCCATGTTTAATTAGCGCCTTGTGGATTATGGTTATGTGTATGTTATGCAAGCATTAAACCAGCAGGGAAATCTCTACAGGAATAGATGATTTAATTTAGATTTAATCACAATAACTTTAACTGATGTCAGGCATAGTCAAAGTACTTCTCAAAACAATATGGTATAGGAATGTTTAACTCCGGGCATGATTAAAAAAAATATATATGTACATTAAGGCAACCAAGACAGTGAAATTTTATTTTTTTACTTCACAAAAATTACACAATTGTCTTTTGCTTAAATGTTGTTGGTTATAAGATTTTATTACAATTGAAAATAGTCTGAAATGAGTTTTCATGTTGTCAAGCCTTTACATCAACAAATGATGAAATTTCAGTAAGAGTGTGTAGTCTTCTAACATCCACTGTAGCCAAGTATAAAAACAATATAGTTGAACAAAAGAGAATACGCTTTATCAAATCTGTATAAGCATGAGTTAACTAAAACCAAGCCTTACCTAATGCCATTTACATAACTACTTAAATACAATAGCAGTATCAATTTCCAAAAATATTCATCAGGTATATATACCAGTAGTATATGCATGTGTGTTTGTGTAAATAAATATTATAAGTATGAGGTGTACTGTGCAGTGTTAAGCGTTTAATCGCAAGGTGTTTTTGATTCATTAGATGTTATTTAACCCTAAAGTGTTTGGTTTAGTCATTTCACTTAAAGAATGAACATTAGAAATGGAGCTGCATTCTACAAATGCTGCTATATTAAGAAAAAAACAATCACAATTGCTACATAGCATTAGTATTATTATCACTTGGGAGTTGGCAGGAATTGCTGTTTTTATTCAATAATGGTGTAAAAACAAAAACAATTAACAGCATGTTGCAAAAACACAATTAACAGTCAACATATTTTATGTCACATTTTCTGTGTCTCTGGGCTGTTGCTATAGTTTCAAATGTTCTACTTCAATACTCAACAATCTTCAGAAAAACATCACAACTATACAAAATAGTAATTAACTGTTTCATGTCAGCAAGAAATGAGTTTGCACTAATGCAACATTTGATAGAGTGTCTCTAAACTAATAGAAATATTCATTGGAAACTATGACAGTCTGGACCAAGGTGCATCCAAAAATTCTTACAGCCAAAATATGATACTGTATAAGGGTTTAGTCAACAGAGATAAAAGAAAAGGTAACACACTCTTCACACAAAATAGCTTCAGCTACAAACCGAGGTGTTTCTTCTTGCACGGCGGGAGTACTTTTCACTGTCCTCCTAAGTTTATAAAGAAAGAAAGGTAGAGAGAAAGGAAAGCACAATAGTTGAGTGATCTAGAAAGACTAAATGAATTAATGACTCACACTTCTTTTTATTCTGAAACTAGTTACTAAAACACTTTGAATAAATATTAGCAGACTAAAATAACTAAAGAGTTGGACAACTCAGCCTAGTATATTATACAGCATGATGACTGAATCTGCTAAGTGTTTGAAAAAAACAAAAGACCCAACATTGGATTGATCTAGTATTCACTTCTTTGGTCTGGTATTACAGACAAAAGAGAATACAAATATACTAAACGTAACAGTAACTTTATACTTAGAACAAACAATCTTTAAAAACAAGTCACAAACACAAATGTAAAAATTTATCTCCATCAATGGTATATTTAATAGCCTGTTAATAAGAAAGATGTTCTTTAAGTATATTTTATAATTATTTAATACATTGAAATGTGAGTTATACAAGATAATGAAAATGTATATTATTTTTCCAAACATCTCAATACTGGCATTGACTTTGCCAAGACGATAAACTACACACTGCACACAGGAGCAAGAGCCAACAAGTGTATATACAGTACCATCCACTGCTCAATATCTCCCCATTTGTTGTCCAAGCCATAATATTTCTAAAAGGTAGAGACCATGAAAGAAAAAGAGAAAAATAGGTGAAGGTATCTGACATATGTCAAACATATCTAACAGAAGGGTAAAGTTCATCATGTGTAGTCTCTCTTTATATTAAGTGAAAACATAATAGCAAGCATACAAATTCACTGTGATCCAACTGTCATTTCATGCAGTGAATTTAATCACAGAGTTAAGAAATATAGCTTCTGGCTATTTTCTGGCAAGCTTTAAGATGGGCATAAATAATAGAACACAGAATGCTTAAAGCAAAAAAAGATGAAAGAAATGAGGAAAAGCCTACCTTCTGAACCTGATAGATCTAAAGACAGCAAAGAGAAGATAGAAGAAAAAAAATGCATTAGTTAAAAACAGTGCAGGAAATTTAGTATTTATATACACAGAGAAAAGAAAAACAACAAGCACCTCTTCTAAATTTAATCATTAATGACACATATAGTAAACATCATGGTGGTTTAGACTATATATATATATATATATATATATATATATATATATATATATATATATATATATATATAGTCAGATCATATGCTGTCTTTCTGCTGCTGGCAAGCTGCCTGTTCTGCTTGTCGTATGTCGTTGTTTTAAGAGCTGGGAGCACATGATGCGTGTCTGCCAAAAGCAATCTAACAGCTGCTAGGTTAGATGCCCATGGACTTGTTTTAAATGATGGCTCACTGCCTTGTCTCGCGTGACATTGTAAAAACAATACTTGTCCTTTATTTCCAGCTCCAGGTGTGGTTAAATCTCTTTCTCGCTGGACGTATAATGCTGCTCGTGTTAAAGGGGGCGTTTGGGGAGGGTGCAGCTGCTGTCACGCTGCCTGTCGATCATTTTAAAGCCTGTACAGCCGCTGTCCTTTTTTCCACTTTGTGTCTCTACTGCTCGCGTTGTGAAGAGGGGGGATTAGGGTGGCTGAATGCATGCAAGGAGAAGTGGTTGAATCATCTGCATCGAGCTGTGTGGTTTGCTTGTCGCTTGTCATTGTTTTAAGAGCTGGGAGCAAGTTAAAGTGTCTCTCGCGGGACTTCAAATTGTCTTCTGAGAAGATCACGTCTCGTCTCCCTAGTCTGCCTCCCAAAGATTTTTTTTTTTTTATAATAGAGAGATGCACATATACACAGGGCTATTCAAAATGAAAGAGCAGATTTCAAAAATGTATTTCAAACAAACTGTATAAGACAGAAACACATTCCGTACATTACTGGATACAGAAAAGTTTAAAGTTTGGTCCTGTGGTCCTTGAGGTTGCATGCACTCAACATGAGCACCATGTGTGGCATAACAAACATCAACATCGTAGAGCATTTCTTCCCAAACACAAGTCAACTAGTTCCTAGTTACTGAATTCACAGCTTCCTCAATTCAATGTCGCAAATCTTGGAGATTAGTGGTATAGGTGGAACAAACACTCTTTCTCTAATGTACCCCCATAGATACAAATTGCAGAAGGTAAGGTCTGGAGACTTGGGAGGCCTTAGACGATGAGCAAGATCTTGTTGTCCACCTCTTCCAATCCATTGTCCTGGAATGGTGTCGTTCAGGTAACGCCAGACCTCCAAGTGGAAATGAGGTGAGGCACCATCTTCCATGAAGATGAAGTCATTCAAATTTTCTTGAAGTTGGGGAAACAAACAGTTTTGTAGCATGTCCACATATGAAAATCCGGTCACAGTTTGCTCCACAAAAAAGAAAGGTCCATAAACTTTGCTTGCAGAAATGGCACAAAACACCTTTCTTTATCTTTGGCGAGTCTCTTTCATGTTAGATGAATATGCAAGAATTTTCATACCCCCGAATTCGAACATTGTGGCAAATAACCTTACCAGAGAGATGGAAAGTTGATTCATCTGAAAAAATTTGTTGTTCAGGAAAATTGTCCTCTTCCATATCCTCCAGAATTACAGTGCAAAATTCAAACCTTTTTCATGGTTGTCAGGATACAATGCCTGCACTAATTGCAACTTGTAAGGCTTCATATGCAAATGCTAAGAACACGCCATACCATTGTTGTTTGAGGAGTTTCAAGTGCATTTATTTCCTAGGGCTCCATTCAAACACAGATTTTTTAAATCTGCTCTTTCATTTTGAACAGCCCTGTATTATTCGTTTATTTGTTTAGTCTGGGCGTTGGTTAGGAGCATTGTCAATACAGGCAAGCCAATGTGCCATCCAGGGGCTGATCAAGAACACTGCTTGGATGGGCAAGCAATGTAGAATTTGGGGCTTTATTGGGAAGGAGTTATCCAAAAACGGGAAGCCAATGTGCCATCAGGGTGGGCTGGGACCAAAACCCGAACGGAAGCTAATGTGTCATCCCAGAGCTGGTTGGGATCACTGCCAAAACAGGTAGCCAATGTGCCGCCCAGTTGTTTGTTGGAACCACTGCCCAAATGAGATGCAATGGAACAATCCAGATCCCGGAGATCTGGTCCCAGATGGAGTAGTGAAGGTGGGGAGTAATGAAGGTGGCCAAACGCGGTCTAGAGACACAAGGGAGCAGAAGAAAGCTACTCCCTGGTTTCAGAAAAGTATAGGTGTGTCTGGCCCTTTAAGCGGACGTGTCTATGCTTCCTAAAGGGTCAGGGATGACCCACAACCATTAGACTGCCAATCAGATGTAGCCCCAGAAGCAGTTAAGGGGTACACTTTAAAAAAAGGTTCCTATTCTCAACTATTGAAGTTAATATTATTGCTAGTCAAACTATACCATAAATAAAGGGAAGAGAGGCAGGGAGGCATTACAAGTGCTTTTGTTTTGCATACTGGACACTAAATAATTTAGGACTACTCAAAGCTATTAGTGAACAAAATATAAACAAAAATTTTCATTTAATTATTTTTCAGTAAAACATGCATGAAATGATTACACTTTTATTCACTGACACATCACTATTCATTACAAAATAAATGACTCTTTTTTACTTTCTGGTGCAACTAAATAGTACAAAAATATTGAGAAGAAAAAAACAATTATAAAATTTGTTTGCTTTAATATCACAATATTACAAAGTGTATTTCTATTTTCAAATTGTGATGTGTGGGTTACAGACTTGCACAAGAGGGAAGGAGGTGAGTTCAGGTTTACAAAAAAGTCAGATTTATTGTTATCAAGACAGGAACAATCAAAATCATTTCAAATGGGACCTGTCAGATCAGGACTCAAAATGCACAGCGAGCAAGCAGTGACACCGACTTCATCTTGCATTAGTTCCCTTCCTCAGATTTATAGCCTTTATCAGAGAGAAGACAGAAAGTGAGCATAAAGCCAGGTCAGTGGCCAGTTTTAGATGTTCCCTACATCAGCCTTCAGGTGGTAACAGCCTGCGAACATGCAGTTGCACCAGTGGTAAACAATAAATCCCAGCCTGTGTTAACAGAGTTTTGCCACACATTAAAGTTGGGGGATTGTCAGGATCTCAAAAATCTCAAAATATATACAGTGGACCAAAAAGTTTGCCAAACTTTTGCCTCGGTTCCCGACCACACACTCGGTATACAAACAAGCCAGTTTCCCTTTCCGTTTGTGCGTGCTGATGATTTCCGCACGTGTTGCATTGTTCTTGGTCAGACGTGCGTGCTTGCACGTGCGTGCATGCTTTCGCTGTGAACTCTTTGTGCTTTATTTCATTTCCCTTCCGGTTAGTACACGCCGATTACTGTATTTAAGCACCTGTTGCGCCGCTCCCTGTTTATTGTTCTCAGTCAAACGTGCGTGCTTTGTCTGTGATCTCTTTGTGCTCTACAGTATCTCGTTGGCTTTTGCAGTTAACCATGGCTTCTAAGCAAGTGAAGAGTGGTGAGAAGAAAGTTTTGGCTCCGGACACTGTTGTTGTTGTGACCGTGAGATTGCCCATGCAGGTCTTAATGTGTGGCTGTCCCACCCCGGACTTGTTAAGGATTCACTGGCACTCGCTTTCTGCTGGTCTGACCAGCATATTCACTGCCAGCATGAAAAGGATCACTGAGACAGTGCATCCGGTGATAATCCCAACTTCCAGCTGGTGCCAGTCAAAAGTCAGCAGGCCAACACAGACTCTTTGTAACTTGTTGTAATAGACCAGGATTAGACCTTTCACTTTTACTTATCCAGCTCCTCCTCAAACTGCTTGCGAGTACTGAGCCATACGTGTTAGTCAGATCTAACTAAAGCACTAGTAGCTCCCCTCTGCATTCTGTTGCTTCTCTGATAAGTTAAGTTAATATGCCTAGGTGTTCCTGGTACCCAGGAAACCCTGGTATGCCTCCCTTCTGTACCAGCGTGTCAATGTAATTGTTACTCAGCTGGAAGTTGTAAGTTCTCTTAGCCAAAATGCTGAAGAAGATCTTGCTTTCCATGGTTAATAAAAAGATAACCTGAAACTGGTTCTCTTCTATTGAATTCCCCTTCAGCGTATCTCCATGACTGGGCAATTTTTTCCTTCCTCCAAATCCCTTTCAGGGACCTCCAGAACTGTTGAAGCAGCTACAGGCAGTTCTTATAAACTCTGTAGGGCACAGCACTTGGGCCATGTACTGAGCTAGATCTTGCCCCCCTAACCACTTCACTCAGACTTGGCTCCTTCAGATTAAATTCTGCTCTTGGCTCTGGTAGAGCTACAAGTACCATACACAGGCCCAATGGTTGGACCCTCCTGGTGTCGCTGTAAATGTGCTTAAGATACTCGTTGATCACAGTTCTCAAGAGGTCAACCTACCCGACTTCTTCTGCCCAAGAGCCGCTTGGTTAACCCTCTCTTTATGCTTCCTTCTGTGATTTTCCACTCTCTGCAGGGTTAGAAGCTCCATAACCCTAATGAATACTCAAAGCTCTGCTAAGATGGCCTTTTCTACCTCTCCTGCCATCTTGTACTGCACCCTCTGAGTGACTTTAGCTACTCCCTGAGACAATGGATCCTAAATGCTTGGAGGTTCACAGAAAAGGCAGCTTGTGTTGGTTTGGCAGGCTCGTGCCAAATCTTTCTTTTACAATGATGGTAGCCATAGTCTTCAGTCTTTGGTCTACATCCCCCCGTTAATAGTCCCTTGGGGCCATTAATCCTGGGCTTAGCTAATGGGGCACCAGTATCTAGCAAGAGGTTGGCTGGTATGACACAGCCATCTGGTGTGGACAGTGCTTGATGGCTCTGTGCATTGCAAATGGTTGATGACTCTGTGCACTGATGCTGGATGAAGTTGCCAGTAACGTACTGGCAAAAGGTTTAGGTGATACACAGAGGATGTGGTTTGTCTCCGGGTCTGAATCCTTCTGTGCCTCGCCAGAAATGACTCTGCTCGCTGTGTCACTACTTCTACTATTGGGCATCACATCCTGGACTGGTGTATCCTCAAGTCCCTTATCTTAATACAGGCCTTACCGAATATGCACTGCATACTTGCTGTCATTGTTCTGTATCATTAGCCTTAGGTCAGTCCAGTTGGGGTGCTCACTCTCCTCTTTCCTTGGGCACCCAGGGGCTATCTTTCTTTAAGGTTTCCTTAGCATGACTTGGCTTCTTCCTCTTGAAAGACATCAGTCAGGCTGCCACTACCCTGTTCACAATTGTCAGCCAGTCTATTCCTGTTTGTCACTGGTAGTACCAGTACCTTTCATTTAATCATACATCCTTTGATGCACAGACATGGACACATCATCAGTAATGGAAACTTGACAGTGGTTTTAAGATTATTGATCATTGGTGTAATCATTGTTGAAGGCCTCTCCCGATGTAGAGTTATTTTTGGGATGCATGCTGCATGCAAAAACCATTATACAAAACGACAAGATTTTCATCATCATTGTGACAATACATCGGCATTCCCACTCAAACTAGCAAGATAAAAGGCCTCTGCAGACTGAAGACGATTTTTAAGCAGTTATATATACATCCAGGCTTGAAGGAACTCATTCTCATTACTATGAGTATTTTTCAATAAAGCCTTTTTAAATACATTTCCTACTTTTTTCTACTATTGATTTCACTGTGTTTTATTAATCTTGCTTTATTGCAATAGTTTAATATTGTTTGGTTGTGCCAAGGCAAAGTGATATGCCTAACTACTGTGGGTGGCTACTGTATTACCCTACTGGTTATGAAGCTACAAGAGATGTCTTTGAAAAGAAACACCATGGTGAACAGGCACCTGCTTTGGTAACTGGCACAGGTGTTAAGCAAAGCTAATGTCTGAAGACAACCATTTGGTCTGCATATGCCAAGCTAATAAGATTATTTGCTCATGGCAGCTGTCTACATGTGGGTAAGCCATACTGATGGGGTTCTATAAAGAAGCTATACTAAAATTTCATTTTCCTACAGCTGTTCAGATAAGGATAATTCATACAAATGTGCCACAACAAGTTAGCTACACAGAATCCTCAGTTTGCTTAAGGCAGCTGTCCATCCTATAAAGGAGCACTATAAAGCTGATATACTTAGTATATACTAACTATACATAAGTGAATAAAAAATATTGAACATAAGAACTTTCACAATAATACCGTCAAACTTTGAAAAACAAGCAAGTTACTGCTCAGATAAAACTGAGACAGATGTGCAAACAGCATAGGAAATACACACTGCAGTTCTCTACATTTCTGGGCTTTCAACCAAATACACCATCTATGATACAGGACCGTGCTGCTTCTGCTACCAGTTAGACACATAACTAGGTGAGTGTCTAATAAGCTGATAAAAAAGGATTTTAGAGGCTAAAAGTAAAAATAAAAATATTAAATGTTAATTGAAGTAATTCCTTCTTTTGTTCAACTTCTCATTTCACTGAATTGATAGATTCCCTCAACATTACAAGGGTAACATTGGGGTATCATCATTTTGCACCAGACACTGTAGATTTAATACTGAAATTTAAATTACTATACATTAAGTATAATATATTGTACATGTCTCACAACAGGGAACACAATCATAATTTTAGTCAAGGGTATTGTCCTGTTTAGAAAGGTTAAATAGGGCAAAAGGGAGGAAGCATTCAAATTTGACAACGTCAAATCAAATTATATTAAGCAGTAAGTAGGTCTACCTACATATTCTGAAACAACTGTGATAAAACATTTTTAGGACAAGTTTCATGAACCATGAAATATTTAGAAATTCATTAATTTGAAGAATTAGCCTATGTTATTCTCATGTGGGATAAAACTCATTTACCTACAGAAAAAATAGCTTAACTAGCCAGAACCCCAGAAAAGAAAACCATACCCCAAAATATAAATAAAAGTGAATCTGCCATGCTTTTTTGAATGAGACATTGTGTTGGCAAAAGTTTGGGGAGAATTTGGAGAATGAAAGCATCACAATATATCAGAGTATCAGAATTTTGGCAAATACCATTGAGAGAAGGCAGATGTTATACTTTGAAAAGGCTGCAGGTAGGGCCTAAAGTAAGGCAATGTGAGGCTGACTGAGAGAAAACAAGCAATGCTTCACACTGCCTCACTGTGCATTTAAATTTTTTTGTAGGATGTAAAAAGTCTAATAACTTGTATAGTGCTGCGTATAACTTCTACTGAAAACACAAACTTGATTTGTGAAGTGCCTTTTGAAAGTGCCATTCTGACACAAACTAGAAATTCTGTTTTATAAAATTTAGATTTTGTAATTATTTAGATTTTACTGACTTGAAGAAAACAACATTCCGTACAGTCTAGACTAACTTTAACAATAAACAAAATAGCATTACATACAATCAGGTCTAACTTGACAAACCAGAATTCAACAAGGCTCGAAAGAAAGAGGGGAGAGCCAGCAACAAGAGCAAAACCTTTAAAAATAAAAAAGAGAAAATATCATTTTCCTTGATATAAATATTTATTTTAAAATTTTATTAATCAGATTATGCCATTTTTAAAAAAAGTTTTAAACAGATCCTCTAAGCATGAATTTGATATTTTTCAATTTCAAATAGTATAGAAAATGAATTGCCCATTGACTTATAACAGGTGGCCTGAGATTCTTCCAGTTCAGCAAAATAAGTCTATGTGCTAGTATAGTGTTATAGACAATTACAAGCTGTTAATGCGTTAGGAGTGACACTAAGGCTGTCTGGTAGGTAATCAAAGATGTTTGTCCAGAATTATGTCAATCTGGTGCACTTCCAAGACATGTGGCCCAGTGAGGTTGGAGCTAGACTGCCACATTCACAGGTTGAATCTTGTCCTGAATATGTTCTGGACAGTATTAAACAAGATAAATGAGATCAATAAAAGATTTTAGGCTGAATGACTGAATACTTTGCCCTTATGGAGCTGGAGTGTATTCTATGCATGGCTGCCTTCCTTTTCTGAGATGTTAAGTGAAAGATCATTTTCCCACTGTACCCTAGGATCTTTAAAAGGAAGGAACTTTAAAATGTTTTAAAGTAGTTACTGCAATATTGCTTGCAAATTTTACCTATCTCCCTTGGTCAATCTTCATCTGCCAGTCCCGTGCTAATGCGAGCAGCCCACACGAGGTCCTATGTTGTAGCTGTGACTTCTCCCCTGCCTTGGTACTTGGTCCTTGCTGTTGTTGATCCCTTAGTAGATGGAATCTGCTACTGCCCTCAGTACCTGATCATGTCACCAACGATACCATCCTTCTCCCAAAGCCTTCAGACAGCTGCTCAAAACATGCTCCAGACCTCTTCTAGCACAATGGGCAAGCCTGTGTATACAGTATGTCAGACTGCAGCAGCAGAGGTTTGATGGGCTAGGAAAGACATCATATACTGACTGAATCAGGAACTTAATCCAATATGGATCATCCCTCCAGAGCTCTATCCAAGTGACCTTGTGACTTATCACTTACTCCCATCTGGTCAATGTACCCTTCTGTTGCAGTTCAATTCTGCTCGCACCTCTTCCTGAATAAGCGGACGTCTGTCCTTGCGTTGTACTTTATCGTAGTGTGGTTTTAGGATACTACCAAACCCAACTTGTCCAGATGCCAGTACACCCATTAGAGATTTGAGTTGTAACCATGCTTCAGGCTGGATGACAGCCTGGTGGGTCAGTCATTTTCTCCCAGTCCTGACTTCAATGCCTGTTGTAGAGACTGTGGTGGCAGTAGAGTCTCTATACAGCCATACGGGTTACCCTAAACTCCTCTGGAAATTTGCTAAATGGGAGCTGATGCATGTTGCTATACCCATGCAAGTTTATGGTGCTAAGGCTCCATGGCAGGTCTAACCACCTGCCTCTCCAAGCCCTCAACTGTCATCGGTGGGACCTCATAGACTAGCAGGGGCCAGGCGATTTGTAGTAAGAAGCTATGCTGATAGATCCAAACCTTGTATTTTCTTAGTAGCCCTGACTTGTCCACTGCGGTTAACCACACCACCAAATCTCTGCTGGTCAACTAATCAATATTTCTTCTAGGATAGAAATTGCTGCTAGGTAAGGAAAATTGTGCAGGTTCCTTTTAACAGTTTCTGATTTGAATGTAGAGGACAAACTGTGTTGATGGGAAGTTAAACTTGAAGCGTAATTGTTCACAAGATGCAAAGACATTATTCTTTATACAATTCTCTAAGTACTTTAATAGAGATGTTTTCCAAACATTAAAAACTGTGTAGGTGTGAGAGGGTAGAAAAATGTGATCATCATGTAGAGGTGCAAGAAATAAAAGCTTCTCTGCTTTAAAGTGCTTCCTGCATTGGTTCCATATTCTGAGTGATTGATGGACAACTGGGTTATTAGTATATTGATGATAATTTGTATTTACTGGACACAAATTAATTTTAATCCATTCTGTAGAATGCCAGCCTATAATGAACTGCACAGTTTACAGGTTCTCATACTGAAACAAAACAGACTAAATGCAGAGAATCAAAAAAACATCTTATAATAGCAAATATTATAAATTAAACAAAGTGACTTGCTGTTTCAGTAGCAGCTTTAAAGCTATTTTCAAATGAGATGCTGTAAATGAAAACATTCTGAATAATCTCTGTATTTACTATTATGTTTAATCTCATGTTTTCATGCAGAATTGAGAGAAAGAAGTTTATGACATAATATAAGCTGATAGTGACCAAAGTAGTATAACAGCAAATGGTGAGGAAATAAATAAGAAAAACAAAAAAAAAATAATAACACTGTGTTGTATAATCCACAAGTCCTATGATCAAAACACATGCTTTTCTGCTAAATCGATGTTAAATATATACTTCCGGAACAATAAGTGCAGATCATAAACAGAAAAGAAAAGACTTATGGGAACTGAAGACAGAACTATTGACCACTGAATGATGGGGAGAGGCAGGACTTTAATTCAAATGTTCGTTCCCATGAGTCTTTAGTTTCCTGTTTATGATGTGTGGCGATTATTCCAGAAGTATATTTAACATTATTTTACCAAAAAAATCATGCATTGTGCATGTTTTGAGCATGTGATGGGATAACTGACATGTGAATAATACAACACGAACAACTTCTTTTTCCATGGATGTGTTTACATTGTTTGTCATTCTACAGCATTGGTCACTATTAGCTCCTGGTAAATCATAAAATGTTTTCTTCTAATTCTACATGAAAACATAAGATTAACTTTTTTTTCCAGACATCACTACAAACTACATAGGGTAACATTTAAAAAAATATTTGAGTGTATTAGAGAGAACATTCCTTTCAAACCCATACTTGAATCCCCCTCAAGTCTATAAGATCTCTTTCCCCCTTTCCTGTTATGTGGTGTAGAACCCCAACCCCACTACAGTCAAAAATGAAATTCATGTCCTAAAGACAACTTTTCTTGAACAGAACACACAGGACAAAAACATAAATAAGCCTCTTTTATGGCTTATTTTTATAGAGCTACATCTTATTCTATCTGTTTTAAAATGAATACTATCAGAAATGCAGATCAATTCAATTAAAATAGAATCCAGCCAATGTTCACATACTAAATATAATAAACACTGCTTTAGACATCACTTTCAACTGATTCCTGGTTTACTTTAGGATACAGCTGCAGAATGCATGATAATAGTGAAATGTCAATCAAGTAACAAGATTAATCCACAATAGCTTTGCTGCGGTGTCCAAGTTATAAATAAAATGCTCATTCTGAGCAGAGACGCAATCCAGACTCTGTTGCTATTGTTGAACTGGGAAAAGTCAGAACCTCACTAGCACATTCCCAAAGGGTTTCCCTTACCTCTTTTTGTTGTCGCTCCAGTTCCTTCATTCTGATTTCTCTTGCCTCCGCCCGTGCAGCCCGCTTGGCAGCTAACCGGGCTTCTGCCTGTGAAACAAGAAAGAGGTAGTTTAATTGCCACCTGATAAAAAGTAACTGAAAGGCAAAAATTTTGAATAGAATAAAAGTGCTAATTTCACTCATAAGAATAAAGAACTTATTACATTAAAAAAAATATAGATTAATTAAACAACTCTTAACATTTCTACCCTATTAATTAGCACAAAATGTATTCAAAAATATTTTTTTATAGAAACCCATAAAAATGGGTTAAAACTAGGTTAAATAAAGTATGAAAATATCAACATCCTAGTATCAGATGCATAATACATACGACTAGAAGAATACAGTAAAATGTATGCAACAGTGACTTAGAAAATGAGATAAAGGGTTGAAATAAAAATGATTTACAGACAGACAGGTAGATAAAGGTTGGCTGTGTCAACTATGTACAGTCAAGTGTACTGTATACAGAAAGTACCAGCACAAGCAGATTACTTGTCCATGTGATATACAGGTGACCCTAATTCAGAAAATACAAATCAAGGAGTGATATTGGTGGAGGAGGGAGAAATTCATATTTAGTGCTATTATTTATAATTATTGTATTATACTATTTATAATTTTCTGTAGCCATTGTTTTATACTCTTTATAAACAACAGCAGGTATGACAATGCTTATTCTGAATTTAAAGTTAAAACTTAATACAAAGATATGGAATGACTTAATTTGGAACAACTTTTAAAAAAGTAAACCTGACATAAAAATGTCAGCCTTGTATCAACTATGTTTAAATTTATCCAGCAACATGAGCCAGAACTGAAATGTAAACACAAAGCAAACTTTATGGAAGTGTCTAGAAGCAGTCACTACACAAACCAATTTAATTGCAGCTGCAGATTTTAGCTATAAATTGAACTTTGGAAGTAAAACTTCAAGTATTTTTACTTATATCGTGCTGTATATGTTTTCAGAATGTGTGTTGTATTAGTACTATGTATATTTTGAGATAATACTGAAAATATGGCTGTTCAGTTATGTGCTGTTTATAATATTATCATCAAAGATTTATTACATATGCTTTAAAAGTTTGAGTGATCTGCCTAGCGTTACAGAAGTCTCTCAGACTTGACAACAAACAGATTTTAGATAGTAAAATGACAGCCTCTGTTTATATTTGTATGTTTGCTTCTTTTTTGTGTGGGTTTCTTCCAGCAGTTCTGGTTTCCTTTATAAAACTGTATGAGCATGCATGTCCAAAAGTGAAAAAGCTAAAGATCAATTCCACTCCGAAAGAAAAAGGTTAGAAACACAGCATTTTAGCACTCAAAAGACAAACTATTTAATTTCTTTCTTTTTATTTAGCATGAAATAATGCTTTACCACTATTTTCATTAGCTAGATGGATGTTTAGCAAAGCATTCATGACTGAAAGTTAATGCTTATACATATGTTATGATTAATTTTCTTTTAAATAACTTAAGCGAATGTGCCTAGTTAGTGATGTAGTGTAGCCTAGTAGTAATAGTTCACCATCATGGTCAGACAGATCCTGTTTTAGCAAGGCAAGAACCAGACCTGCACATGTCAGTACATCATAGAGCTCACTTCTGCACGATAACACCCACAGCTGTATTCACACTAAAGGTAATACTCAGGACAATTTAGAGTTGCCAGATAATTTAACATGCACATCTTGAAATGTTTATTGTTTCCACAGAGGTGCATCTTTCATTTTTTTACATTTTATTTGCTCTGATTGCAGCTATCAGGTCAATGTAAGCTTGATCAAATTATGATCAAAAATTCTAAGATCTGGAAATTCCTTCAAAAGATAACATACTACCAGCTGGAATAAGCAAAAAGTCTGCCAGATCATGTATAATGCAGATATTATAGTCTCCATTAACATATTCCAGTATTATAGATTTTTATGGTAATAAATGTATTTTTAAAATGTGTCTGTTTCAGTTTCTATGGAATGCTTGCCAAAGCTGAGAAATGATCAAGTTTTTTGACTTAAACTTGTCAGAGCTTTTACAATAATAATGAACTGTGACAGAATCAAATGCAATCAAACACTGAACAAGATATGAAAAGCAAAGGCAGACCAATGTATAGTTTGTATATGTAAAGGAACTCTCATGTAAGCACATGGTAGAACTTCTTTGGAAACTGCACTGGATATAACTCTTTAATTTAAATATTTTATATCCCTATAGATATTGTATGATATCTAATGAACGTATAGTGTAGTGTCAGTTCTATGCAACTAGAAATGACTGATATAATGGCAGTAAAAGATAATTAGTCACTCCTGGCTTAGGGAAACCACATCAAGTGGGAAAAAAAACAGATAAGTCTACATTACTAGAGGATACAAGAAGAACAAAACAGTACCCGTTTACACTAAGGAATGTTTATGGCAGGCAACTTTCCAAGTAAATATTAGCACTTAGACAAGACAGTCTGCAATCAGTATTCGAACTATATATTATAGATAGGGAATACATAATGAATTTCCTACACTGATTTTAACCTTGCTATTCTAACAAGTTCTAGCCCACATTAGGTTCAGATTCTAATTCAAGAAATGGTATCTACTCCCACAACATGTTAATCATTTTTATGGCATCAAGGATGACAAAAAGGAATTTTGTTTATTAAAAAGATACACTGTGTATTTCATTTACAGTCACAGTTACAATGCCAAAAATGTTGTAAAACATCCAGCATTTAATATAAATTAACTTAAGAAGAATGAGAAAAAAAAAAAAACCCCAAATATTCTGTCATATTGTATGTTCATCCTGCAAGGTGAACACTCGTTCTTTTCAAACTGTAAAATAAATAGTATTAATGTGCTATCAAAATAGGAGAATTCAGGATTTTAAATGTTGAACTTCAACAGCTAGTTTAATGTTACTGAAATTTAACTGCTAAAAAGCAAAGTCTCTATCCTCTAAAAGAAGATGTAATATTGTCATACAATTATTTTTGTGAAAAATGTATACCACTTTTTTCTTGGACAGTATGACTGCTCAGTATTTGCATTGCTGCTTCACAGGTCCAGAGACGTGTTCTCAAACTTCAAGTCCTTTTGCACATTCCGAGTGTCCTGAAGATACTTTGTAATGCTCCCACAACCCCAAAGGCAACACATTAAAATAAACGGTGTCTCTAAACTGGCCTTGTATCTGTAGAAGTATGGTCAGGAAGGACTATAACTCCATTTTTGGTCTGTGACTTGCACCCATTGCTGACATGGACCTTGTACACCGGTTCATAAAACCAATAAAGGAATATTCTTCTACTTTTACTTAGTAATTTGTAGAACATACCCTTCTCTAATAATTAAATAAAACTTTTTTAATTCATCTTTGTTAAATTAATAAAACAAGAATCAAAAAGCGAAGAGGCTCCTCAGAAAAAAAGCCAAGGGAATATATACAAAACTATCCACAATTATTAACACAACTGTGCGGTTTCTAGCCACCGTGGGAAGTGGCTTAAGTGCAAATGGATTCTTCTGTTATTCACTGCGAAGCCAGTTTCATATAGTTTAGGGCTGCATGGGTAGAGATTATTCTGCAAGATGCAGAAAAAGAACCAAAAATACTGAACCCAACACCATCAAAATATGAACAGGGCTATGTTTTGTTTTGGATGTGCCCTCTCTCTTGTCATGTCAGAGGACTCGTACTTTGTGGTCTGGCCTCACTTGGGGAGACAAAATGGGGGAGGGAGAGAACAATTATTCTTGTTCATCTTTTTTACACTAACAACTATAAGAGCCAATAAAATAATAGGCACCTTAGCAATAATATGAAATCAAGGTTAAAGCTATTCGATGCAATAATGAACTTCTTTAACTTAAGATTACAAAATGCCCTCAAAGATTCAGAAGCACTGTCTCTTAGACCAAATAGTGAACTTTTTAAGCTGGAATGTCAGAGGTCTCAATCATGATCTAACTGGCCTAAATGCCAAGATAGTATTTTACAGGAGACTTACAAGTAAGGACCACTTTCGATTACAAAGAGATTGGATTGGTCAAATTTTTCACTCAGCTATATAAAAATTATTAGAAGTGTGGGAATCTTAATATATAAAACAATCTCATTTGTAGTATCTGACGTAGTATCTGATCCTGAAGGGCAATAATCTCATGCTGATGGGTAATTTATTTGAATCTAAATATATATCTGATATATCAATGCACCTAATACGGATGATAGAGATATCATCCAAAATGTATTTGCATCCATTCCCAATATGAACACTCATAAAATGATAATGTCTGGAGACTTTAATTGTATTTTAAATCCTGACCTGGATACACCTTCAACTGCAGTGGCGATAACATCTAATACGACAAAAATAACAACACAGTTTGCAATGGATAACTTATCAGACCCATGGAGAAGCGAGCAGGGGGCACAGCCCCCGGTATTTATTGATAATAATTAATTGCCCATTATCAAATCTTGCAAGTACAACACTAATATTCTCTTCTATAACAACCCTCTGATATTGGAGCTTGAATCACTATACCCTACACACCCATTTGTAGCTAGCATTACAACCCCCTGTAATCAGCAGATTAGAACTCTGACCTCCATTTTAGAAACAAATGTATCCTTAAAGGTATCTGCAGGAAAACTCTGGGAAACTCATAAGTCTTTTTTAAAGATGACATATTTCATATCTTTCCCATAAAAATAAACTGGAGGCCAAGAAGACGTCAGTTGCTTTTGCAACTTCAACGACATTTAATTTAAAACCAGCTTTATATTTTCTTCTGATCGAACGCTCCATCGTAGATAGCGGATGCTCTTACAATAAAGGTGTATGAGGGTGTGAGATACAAAAAACACAAATCGGTGAAAACCTCTGCATGACAATCATCATTTTCTACCCTCTTAAACCTTCACAGTATTTAATATTTGGAAAACGCTCAGGGTTAAAACACTTACAAAATTGTATATAGATAATGTCATTGCATCTCATGCACAATTACGCTTCAGATTTAACTTCCCATCAACACAATTTTTCCACTACTTTCAAATCAGAAACTTTGCTAAAAGGATCCTAATCAATTTTTCCCACACCTCACATTCATTTCTACACCCCAAGAAATACTGATCAGTCTTGAAGTCTCATACAGCATCTCAACAACATATAAAAAGTTAAAATTTTCTTTCTTTCACAGAAAACGAGTGGAAGGCAGCCATGCACAGAATATATTGTGAAGGACCGAGGAGACAGCAATAAGGGTTGGGGTTTCCGGCCCCGTATATTGTACAGAAAAAGAAAAACAGGTCTTTGAAATAAACAAAACAGTTCATAACGCGACCCGACTCCTGCGTCGCGCCATTTTATTGGGGAGGAGCCGGAAGTGGAGGGATGCCGGGAAGGACCGCAAGGGAGGATGGGAAGGATGACGTCAGGGCAAGATGGCGGAGGAAGGGCGGAAGTATCGCACTGCGGTCAATCCAGGCCTATGGTGCAGGAAGGTCTTTCTTTCTACGGGGAAGCAGAGGGAGAAAGTTAATACCCGCCATTCCCTGGCGGCGAATGGTTTCCCAGGTGCTATCGAATCAATCCGCTGCCTCCTACTCGCGCGTGCGTGACACGATCCCCCCCTTAGCCCAGGACCGTCAGGTCGGGCGGACCTAACCGAGAGGTCGTGAATACGAGAGAGGGCATCGGCATTGGCCTGAAGGGTGCCCGCCGATAAGTGACAGTGAACTTATACGGCTGTAAGTCCAGGAACCACCTGGTGACCCGCGGATTCGACTCTTTGTGTAGGGACATCCACTGAAGTGCAGCGTGATCAGTCACCAGAGCGAATTCGCGACCCAGCAGGTAGTAACGGAGGTGGGTCACTGCCCACTTAATGGCCAAGGCCTCCCTCTCCACTGCCGCGTGCCGGGTCTCCCGGTCCATCAGTTTCCGGCTAAGGTACATCACAGGGTGTTCGACACCATCGGCGCTTTGGCTCAGCACGGCCCCCAGGCCTGTGTCCGAAGCGTCGGTCTGGAGAATAAGCGGGAGCCCAAAATCGGGCGTCCGTAACACAGGTGCCGGCGTTAGGGCCTTCTTTAGGTCACTGAGCGCGTGTTCTGCTTTGTCGGTCCACACCACGTATAGGGGCGCCCTTTTTGTCAGGTCAGTCAAGGGTGCTGCTCTTTGGAGAAGCGGGAACAAACCGGCGGTAGTAACCGCAAGCCCCAAGAAAGCCTGCACCTGTTTCTTGGTATTGGACGGGCCATTCTAAGATGTCTTTAACTTTGGAGCTCTGTGGCGCACCTGTCCTTGTCCCACGAGGTAGCCTAAATATTTGGCCTCCTTTAATCCAAAAACACTTCCGGGGTTTATGCGGAGGCGGCTTTAGCCAGTGTTCGGAGGACAGCTGCGACCTGCAGTAGATGCTCCTCCCAGGTGCGGAATAGATGACAACGTCATCCAGGTAAGCGGCACTATAGGACTGGTGGGGCTTCAGCACTCTATCTACCAGGCGTTGGAAGGTCGCGGGGCCCGTGCAGCCCAAATGGGAGGACCTTGTACTGCCAGTGCCCGCTAGGGGTGCTAAAGGCCGTTTTCTCCTTTGCGGATGCCGTTAAAGGAATTTGCCAATACCCTTTTGTCATGTCAAGGGTAGTCAGATACCGAGCCGTACCCAGCCGCTCAAGGAGGTCGTCAATGCGGGGCATGGGGTAGGCATCGAACTTGGAGATCTGATTCAGACGTCTAAAGTCATTACAGAACCTCCAGGAGCCGTCTGGCTTGGAGACGAGGACAATAGGGCTGGACCAGGGACTATGGCTCTCTTCAATTATGTCCATGTCCAACATACGTTTCACCTCCAGTTCGACCTCTGCGCGTTTTGCCTCCGGAGTCGGTAGGGCCTCTCCCGGACGATTACACCGGGCTCCGTGACTATATCGTGGGCAATCAGCGCGGTCCGGCCGGGTGACTCGCTCACTACCTCGGGATGGCTCGGAGTGTTTGGGCTAACTCCTGCCGCTGCTTGGGGGTCAGCTCTTCGCCGAGGTTAAGGGCAGTTGTGCTTGCGAAAGGGAGAGTGACCTATGGGAGCTGGGGCTCCTCTCTATCTCTCAGGGCTTTAACAGGTTGACATGATAGATCCTCTCACTTTCGGTCGACGATTGGGCTGTTTCACCAAATAGTCGGCGAGTCCTTTCTCTCCTTAACCTCGTAAGGCCCTTGCCAGTGGCGAGCAGCTTCGAGTGGGAGGTCGGGGCGAGCACCATAACTCGGTCCCCCGGGCGGAACTCCCTGAGGACGGAGTTGCGGTTGTAACACCGGGCCTGCGCTGCTTGCGCACGAGTCACGTGCTCTTTTAGGAGGGGCCTGATCTTTGTGAGTCGGTCGCGCAGTTGCGCTACGTACTCCAAAATGTTAGAGGAGGGAAGAGCCTCGGCCTCCCAGCCTTCTTTTAGGATGTCGAGGATTCCCCGGGGTTGTCGCCCGTATAGCAATTCAAATGGGGAGAAGCCTGTAGAGGCCTGGGGTACCTCCCGGTAGGCAAAAGCACGGCGGGAGGAGCTGGTCCCAGTTCCTGCCGTCCGCTGACTACCTTGCGGAGCATCTGCTTAAGCGTCTGATTAAACGTTCGACCAACCCGTCAGTTTGCGGGTGATAGACTGACGCTTTCAGGTGCTTTATCTGCAGTAATTTGGCTACCTCCTTGAGCGTATCCGAAGTGAAGGCGTACCCTGGTCCGTGAGGACCTCCTTGGGTATGCCCAGCGTGAAAACAAATTAACCAGTTCCGTGCGATGCTTTTGGTATTAGCGGGGCGCGGGGGACCCGCCTCTGGGTACCGGGTGGCATAGTCCACCATGACTAGGATATACTTGTGGCCACGGGTTGAGGGCTCCAGGGTCCCACCAAATCGACCCCTATCCTTTCAAAGGGGATGTCCACGAGGGAATAGGGACTAGAGGAGCACGGTCCCTCCTAGGAATCTGGCGGGTCTGGCACTCGGACAGGATTGACAGAACCGCGGACCTCCTCATTGATCCCAGGCCAGTAAAAGCGGAGCTTAATCCTCTCCAGTGTTTTTTCGGCCCCGAGGTGGGCGCCTAGGAGGTGAGCATGTGCCAGCTCGCATATCTCCCGCCGGAAGGTACGCGGAATTAGCAACAACTTCCGCACCTCGCCCTCATGGGTAGCCACTTTCGGTACAACAGATCATTCTCAAGGACAAAGAAGGGTTCCGCGGTGTGGATCCGTCCGCTGTTGAGCTGTTAGGCAGAACGACGCATTCGGGCAAAGCGCAGGGAGTCATCATTCCACTGCTCCCTCTTAAAGGAGGCGGCGTGGACCGAAATTGATGGTCCAGGCGCCGAGGGTCTTGGGGCCTGGGCCGGGAAGAGTTCCTGGCTAGTCCCTTCTCCGGCGGAATCTTCGGGTCAAGGTCCGTAGCCACGGAAAGGTCCCCGAGACACCAGCGCCCATAGGGCCTGCCCTTGTGCACGGGCGTGGAGGCCGCGGGAGGGTGCCTTTTCCCCTCATAACAAGATCCAACGAGGCCCGGGGGCGGCGAATGGCTTACCGCTGATTCTTTTAGACCAGTCTTGTCCCAAAATCACTGGGAAGGGGGTCAGGTAACACAGCGACCGTCATTTGGATTGGTTCCCCTTCCAGGTGACATAGCAGTGGCGGAACGATATGACCTAGTCCCCCATGCACACAGGTGACCAACAAATGCTGTTTTAACCACTGTTGCGGTAAGACAAAGCGGCGAGCAACAATGGTAATGTTGCTGCGGAATCAAACAAAGCCACCACGGCGTGCCCATTTAGCAACACCACTCCCGTGTCGGACTCGCCAAGGGATGCGGCGGGTACAATACCTCTCCGACGATGTCCAGCTGCAGTCCATAGGCTCCGGGCGTGTGATGGGGCAGTTTGGCAGCAGGTGACGGTCTCGCCACACTTGAAACAGCGGCGGACCCGGCCTCTCTGGCTCTGGCTGGCGCTTCTGCAGCGCGTCGAGGGGCTCGGGGTGGCCGCCCGTCCCTGCGGTTCCAGCGAGCAGGCTTTTCTGACCCCCAAGTCGGAGGACCGCCAACTGGCGCTCCAGGGCGTCGAGGAGGCCCGACATGTTCTGATAGGCGTGTCCCGGACCTGCTGGGCGAGGGAACTGGGCATCGCATTGACCAGGCCTTCACAGGCCACCCGCTCGACCACTTTCCGCCCGTCGGGTCTCTGGCCGTAGCCAGCGCCCATCTTGCCCCAGAACTTCGAGCGCCTGGGCGCGGCGGCTTTCAGGGTCAAAGACCCAGTTCCGCCATTCGCCGCCTGCTGGCCGGGCTAATGCCGTAGCGGGCCAGTATTTCGGGCTTGAGGAGGTCGTAATTAGCGCCTCCTCCTCAGGGAGGTCATAATAGGCCCAGCGCTGGTCCCTTCAGGTATGGCGCCAGGATGGACGCCCACTCGGACCGCTGCCACTCGTTCCGGGTGGCCGTCCTCTCAAACATGCCCAGGTAGGCGTCGACGTCCTCCGAAGGGCCCATCGGGACTAAAGGAGGAGGCGGCTGCCTGGGCGGGTCTGGTCTCGCCCGTTGGGCTTCCACTAACCTGGCCTTCGTGGCCTCCAGCTCCCGGTGGTGGCGGCTTGCGCAAGCTGCAGCGCCTGGAGCTGGTCATTCATTGCCTGCAGCACCGTGTTGAGGTCCTGTCCCTCCGTCATTCCGGGATCTCTCTATCCTGCCGACTACGCCAGATGTGAAGGACCGAGGAGACAGCAATAAGGGTTGGGGTTTCCGGCCCCGTATATTGTACAGAAAAAAAAACAGGTCAAAAATAAACAAAACAGTTCATAACGCGACCCCGACTCCTGGCGTCGCGGCCATTTTATTGGGGAGGAGCCGGAAGTGGAGGGATGACGGGAAGGACCGCAAGGGAGGATGGGAAGGATGACGTCAGGGCAAGATGGCGGAGGAAGGGCGGAAGTATCGCACTGCGGTCAATCCAGGCCTATGGTGCAGGAAGGTCTTTCTTTCTACGGGGAAGCAGAGGGAGAAAGTTAATACCCGCCATTCCCTGGCGTGAATGGTTTCCCAGGTGCTATCGAATCAATCCGCGGCCTCCTACTCGCGCGTGCGTGACAATATGCACAAAGTATTGAATCATTACATTTAAAATCTTTTATTGATCACATTTACCTCATTTAAAACTGTCCAAAATGTATCCAGGACAAAATTCAACCTGTGAACGTTGTAATCTAGCTTCAGCTTCACTGGACCACATTTTTTTTGAAGTGCACCAAATTAACATAATTTTGGAAAAAAATCTTTGATTTCCTATCAGACAGCCTTGGTGTCACAATCACTCCTAACCTGTTAGCGGTGTTTGGTGTGCTCCCAGATGGGCTTAAAGTGGAAAAGAACAAATTGATTGTAACTGCCCTTACCACACATGACTTAGCACATAGACTTGTCTTGCTCAACTGGAAGAATCGCAGCCTACCTTTTCTAAGTTAGTGGTTAACTGATGTTCTATTTGAAATTTGAAAAATTAAATTCTTGCTTTAAGGATCTGTTCAAAACATTTTTAAAAATATGGCAAGATCTAATTAATAACATTTTCAAATAAGATATATCGATGAAAAAGACAGTCTCCCTTCTTGGTTGTTTTTAAAGATTTGCTCTTACTATTGGCTCCCCTCTTTCTCTCGGGTAGGGGCTGAAGTTGTGTTTTGTCAAGTTAAAGTTGAATGTAAGGAATGTTACGGTCTTCAAATAAAATAATCATAATAAAAATATGGGAGCAAAAAGGAGAAAAGAAGAACTACATAGACATCAAAAGCATCAGAAAGATCAAATTGATCAAATTGTATCAGTTTAAGTCAATTTTATCTGTATTGTTCATGTAGCTTATAAAAATCAATCATTTTTAAAAAGTGTTCATCTTAATGTACATAATCTTCACACAAAGGAACACTGAAAACACCTTTTATTCTGGTACAGCTGTGAAGAGATCCTCAGCGAGGTCCTCATACTAAACACTTTCTGTCAAATCTTTTTTTACTTAACCTCTTAAACATCACATTTTTTGCTTGAAAAATTACATTTTTATCAAATCTCATCTTTCTACTGTAAAACACTAAAGGTACGAAGTCAGAAGTGTAAAAAGTATAATGAAAAAACAATACAAATAATAAAAATGATGATGAATAATATGAAATTAATAATCATGATGATGATGATAATACTGTATACACTGTTAAAATGTTTCTTTTGTGTTATCTTTGAAAAGGAAAACTGCTTTGGTGTACGGTCATTTAATGGACACTATTCAACATAAGGATTCGTCTCAACAACAATTCTTTTGATTACATCATCACCAAGAAATAACTTCAAGTAAGTAAATGGATCTTGGCTGTCAAGGTTTACTTTTATTCCTGGCTGTCCACAAAATCAAAACAAAGTGTTGCTGGTTTACTTGAAGCAGGGTCAAAAGAGACCCAAAGGCAAGTGTCACTTTCAGATTCATCAGAATGACTTTCGGTTTCAATTTCACTGCTTGAAGACAGATTCACTTTGTCATCACTACTTGTATCACTGTCAAGAGCATGCAACACCTGGGCTACTGGAAAACATTTCTTAAAAGTCACCTCTATGAGAAGATGTGTCTACACCATTACTTGGGTAACGCTCAGGCCGGGTGCTTACGTAAGACACACCTATACAGTTGCCCGATTAATGCTGAGGACTAATGCTATTAGTACTTTTACTGCCCAAGTAATCCTCACATTTATGTGAGATGCATCAATACATATGACCAAGTGGCACTCAGGACTAAAGCTTTTAACACTATTTTCACAGCCTGAGTGATGCTCTGGTCTAAGACCAGGATGTTACTAATTATAATACACAAAGTCAATCTGATTTTAAAGCTAAACAAGCAATTTAAAAATTATGTGCTATGGGAAATCCAGATGTTGACTGCTTAAAATCAACTGCTTCCAAAAGCAATACAAGGATTTTAGATCAGATTATCTACAGCTGCAGTGTATGGTTATACATTTGGTCTTAAACGTTTTATAAAAGTAAGCATTAGGTCAGATTAAATGTTTTTTGGCATTAATCTTGTTTAAACTTATAAAGGCCATTATAACACAGAGTGCTGTTTCCTGAGAATTTAACTATTTTCCAAGTACAATATCATCAAAAAATAGAAAATGAACAGCAATAACAACTGTACAGGACAAGCAGCTGTTTCTCATTTTAGTGTCTTCATCTAGTCAGCAATTCAGAAATACCTGAAATCTCCATTATTCAAGTCACAGTACTAGTACGTGAGTTACTAAATGATGAAAAGATTTGTGGTCCTTATGCAAGGAACAAAATACACGGTTAATTATGATATACAATTCTTCTGATTTTACCTTTAATTTGATCCCACTAAAATGCAAAGCAATGAGATAGTATTGAACTGCCAGTAAAGATGCCATCTGAACACATTTTAGTGTGACCATATTTATTTAATATATTTTTCATTCATTTTCTAAGTCTGATTACAAGGAGATAGAACCTATTCTTAGAACATCAGGTGCAATGGAGGAACAAGGTTCTTGGTGCTGTGAGATAGTAACTCTAAATATTGTGTGATGAAGCCACCCATTAAAGACACTACAAAAGATTATTTAACAATGACAATTAATTATATTTATTATTTAAATATCCAATTTGCATTAAGTAAGAGAAAAAATGGCTGAAGATTTTACCAATGATTGCATTGATCAAAGAAACATTGGGTCATATTTATTTAAAATTACATTTACAAGCAGGCAGCGCAACAATACTGTCTTAAATTATTGCTTGTGCGAATATTTTACATGAAACCTGCTGTCCCAAGTTAAGTGTTTGACAATGTAGGCTAATAATATTGCATTCTAAAAATCTAATGTGATCAGCACATGACTGTGTCCATATTCACAATGCAAGTTTGACGAACTTACTAATCACAAAAGTGATTATTTAAAAATGTTAACACAATGTTAACACAAACATGCACAGTAAAAGTCAAAAATAAGACAGGATGCTATATTTTAGTGTTATCATTTACTCTTAAAAACAAATTGTGTGAGCATAAAAATCACTCTGCTTGTGTGTATGCTGTATATAGTATACTGCTTCCCAGTACTTTACATGGTGGTGCTTCCACTAGACGCAGTTTGCGTCAGGCAACATAAATATCTAGCTAAAGAAATACAGCAAAGTGAATCTATAGGTTATGTTGTAAAAATGGTAGGGAAACAAATACTATGAAATGAATGAGTAGATACAGACTCAAGTGTGCATACACACACCCACCATATATATTGACTCCGTCGGCTCAGATCACATTCCATTGCTTTAGAATCTACAGGGCACTGTTTATGCTGTCTTAAACTACACATTTTTTCGCTAAACTAATACTTTTCTAAGCCCCACTTGAAACAATTTTAATTTTTTCTCTTACTTACTAATTTCAAAAGACTTTATCTCATTACACAAAAATCATTAGTTCCCGTGCCACTTTTAACACAAGTTATATTCACCTGGCATCAAAGTTTAATATAATATTTGATCTCATTAATTATATACATATTAAAGATATCAAAATAAAATGTTACACATGAGTTTAATGTTTCAAAGCTCTGTTTCTCTAAATTTTACCTGTGCAGTTTTTTCAGAATACTAACTGTGCATACCTTCACATTCCTACATATTTTAGGGTCAGCTGTTAATTAGTATGACAATTTCTCAGAGTATTACAGGTAATATTTTAGTATTATTCCTAATTTTGGCTATGTCATTGTTGAGGATATTCAAACTCTATCATTAATATCAGTGTTCAGCCAGTTCTTAAGCTGTACTCTCATGATTACATTCTACTTAATTGTGCCTCCCCAATCTCACTTTAAAATTTATAAACTGAACATTATTTGTTCTATATTCTAATGTCTAGGTTATACATATTACATTTAAAAAAATAGTTTTATTGCTAAATTTTGTGTTGTCAAAATAATTCCAAATATATGAAATAACAATATCAACATACTGTATACCTACCATGTTGGTGGCCAGGATATAAAAATATCTAAAATCATTCTTCTGAATGATGGCTAAACGGCGCAATGTGTGATCCAGAATCCACAAATCAAGTGTCTTTCTAATTAAGATACAAGTCTTATATACTCCTTTACAAGTGGAAAGGAATTTTAATAACAATTTTAATTTACTTTTTTCCCTTTCCTTTTAAAATAATTTGCACAGTTGTAAAGGCTTGAGATCCAACTGCTTATTTGTAAAAGACCACTCCAGCAAAATCTGATGACACCATCTTTTCATTCTAATATACTTGCTTTTTAAGGTTTCCTTTTAGAGCTGCCCATGAAGCGTTGCTTTTTTCTTTAATCAGACTATTCAGATGAATAAATCTTCAAGGAAAATACTGTGGACTATAAACACAATGCTTGCAAAGAAACTTATGCAGTAAAGTACATAAGAAATTTGAATGAATCGGAAGCAAATGTAAATCTGTGTTCTGCATTTCTTACAATTGCATTAGTAGTACCTATACTTTTGGTAAAACTAGAAATTATAGATTTTTAAGGTTTTAAAAGCAATGTAATATATATTTTACAATGCTTACTATATATAGATAATATCAAGAAGTAGCATTATACATTGTAACAAACTTTAGAGTCCAAATTCTGAATATAAATGAATAAATAAAACAGTGCGTGTGTTATAAACTGTAATAATTTGCAAACTGCTTTCCTTGTGCCTACTCCCCACTGCAGAAGAAAACAATTTCATGTTTCACTAACATTAATAAATTATAATAAAAGCTTGCATAATATTCATCCTATGCATGCAGACTCCAAACAGAGACCCATTTTTCTGGTACTATTTTTAATTACATTAATAAAGCATGCTCATAACTGTCCTTCTCTTCTGTTATATATACAGCTATAACAACTACATTCTATACATATATTTACAAAGTGCCCTTTTAAAATCAAATTAAGAGGCTTAAACCATAAAGGTTAAAAAGGAGGCCACTCAGTGCCTTTTTTGTTGCCAAGCTGTTCCAAAATTTCAGCTACAACTTGTTCCATCACCCTGAACAAAGCTCTTCTGATATCTGTCTTGCATGCATTTCTATTTATTTTCCAGTGTATATTTCACTTTAGTTAAAAAAATACATCAAATCTGAAAAGATCTTGTTTACTTAGCCTGATGTTAAGCCATCTGAAAAACACTGTTTAAAGATTAGGTCCTTTCCTTCCTGGAAGACAGAATTCTCATTCAACCACTTAATGGCAAATGAGACGCCATTAAAACTAGCTTTTATTCCCAATGCACAAAACACTTTCTGCCTTTGTAGTCAGTAATGTCACCCCACTGAGTCTGAAACAAAGTACTGGGCTCCCGTTCAAGCCTGTAAATTTCCAAGTTACTTTGCGTCTTCCATTACATATGGAAAGATGAAAGAGAGCTCACCAAAATCACAATAAATAGAAAGGGGAACTCCACCAAAAAATGAAAATGCACCTTAAAACATTCTGCACGTAATCCATGGGAAAGCTAGCTTCCTTAATTAAAAAGAACTAGAATTAAATAAAGTGAATGTACAGCTAAACATAACAGGTAATGTATAATTAAACAAAAGGAAGCGGAAACTATTATCGAGAAAAAAAAAAAAGTTAAAATAAGTTCAAATGCCTAAAAGGCTACAAGGTTTTCAAAGAATGCTTTCTCAGGAAATCTGGTTTAGTATAGAGTAGGTCATGCTTTGAAGATTTTGGATATGAATCAGTGTGGAACTGTAGCTGAAACCCTGGACCTTAACCAATGTAACAATTCGGAAAATCCTTGCCTTAAAAATCACTGTGCATCTCTCAGCAAGTCTTGCTTTTGTTCCACATGTAGAAGACATCTGGGTTAAGAATTTTAAAGTTTTGTGATCTATTAAAATCATCTCAAATAAAGTTAAACAAACAATATTGTCTGTGATTCCTGCCTTTCATCCCATAATGCTGGGATATCCTCTGACTCCCTTAACCTGATACTTAACAAGCAGGTCAGAAAACACACAGATATATAGAAGAACAGAAGAATGGTCGAGCTCACAAAAGTAATTGTGTTCTGAAAGGTTCAACAATCTCTGCTTAAACTATTCAATAAAACATCGTAGCTACTGTATACTACTAATGTAATAATACAACACATTTTTAAAATTCTTGTAGAAGTTTTCCAAAACAAGTCACAAGTTGCCAATCAGGTTATCCATCAATCCACTGTCTTACCCACTTAATCACCAGCCTTACAAGGAACAGCTTTAAAACTAATTAACTCTCCTTCTTCCAATAGCAGGCTGTAGAAATCAAAAAAATTCTGCAAGGTCAGAAAAAGACCTATCTACTCCCCACGAAAATGATAGGTAATAACCCTTGAAAGATTCATGAAAGCATTATCCATAAGAAATAGATTTTAGAATTACCAAGGGAGCAGAGTACAGTTAATGGTTTAAAAGTAAGATCAAGTATAGCAGCAGCCAAGAGCACCAGGAATATTTGCCTAAAGGCAAAATTTATAACCCTGGGTTTTAGAGTAGGAGGATGGGAGTCTAGGCATAAAGCATATTACACAAAATAATGTATGCACTGTACTAACTCTAGCTGATAAGAATGGTAAAAATCCTAATATTAAATTTAAAAAAGTTCCTTAAATACCTGTTATAAATCACCATAGTAAGTGCTCTCCACTAACCAATAATATCTCAAACACCACTAAAGTGACATTAGAAGCATCAATTATGAATTGTCACTTAACCCTAGTACTTGCTAGTAATATATGTCTAATAGCACCCGAAAAATTAAACACTTTTTAAAAAAAATATTTTTGGCATGGTTATGAAAGCAGGCCATGCTCAAGGGTACAGTAATGTGACGCTCTTTTCAAAAAAATTTTTTGTATATATAAACATTTAATGTACTCTTCGATATTTTTTGATGGAGAGACTGAGAGGTTTTATTGAGTCCAAGCAGACATTAGTTTTGCAGTAGCCCAAACACAAAAACTACACTCAGGACAAAAATGAAATTTTAAAATGACAAATACATATGCCCAGTATCCAATTAAATGATCATATTAGAATGGAAAAAAATATATTTTAGCAAGAGGTTATAACATTAAAAAGATAGCTGATAAAAAAAACACCCCAAAAGCACACCAGAGCATTGTGGTAGAATTAGCTTTGTACTGAAGGTGCTCTGCAGGTTGACTAAGGTGTGAGCCATTGTTCATTATAGTCAACAGTTTAGAAAACTACTTTCCCCCTGGTACTGTACTAGCTCAGGAGAGTCGAGTCTAGTTCTCATCAAATTCAAAATTAACCTTTATTTCCTATAGATAACAAGTACAGTATATTTTATTCCCTTTTTTATCTCTGCAGTAAAATTCTCTAGAATGTCTATGTCTACCTAAACACTGCATGCTGATATCTTCATTACAGAGTTTTGTGTTTCATTGCTTTGTGTTTTATGCTTTTTTGTATGTTAATTTTCAGTTTTGTTGCAGTTACATCTGCTCTCTATATATATAAAAATAGCCAAACTATGCAACATTTTCTTGCAACACTGATTTTTCTCCAAAGCAGTAGATCAAATAGTATACATCTATGTATCATTTTTTTCATCTTCATTAGGAGAATGCAACAATTATACACTCATATCAGTACAACCAATTCAACATGCATACTTCAAACAAAATACTTTATATACATCTGCTCTGCTGAAAAAAGGTAGTAGTTCAGTCGTGCTGTAGTAGTCAACAAATAAAGCCTATGTAATGGCACATGCTACAAATAAACATTTAATTGCCGGTAAAATCATGACTGGTGATCATGAGGGAGAAGTCATATTTCTTCCGCATATTAAGTTATATTCTAACGATTCTTCGGCTAGCAGATTACCATTCATCTGTATAGATGACAATTTTCCAATAATTTTAGTATTTGCTATAACTATAAATAAATCTCAGGGCCAGAGTTTTGACCATGTTGGAATATACCTGTGAACCAATAGCAAGCAAAGCAAACTATCCAGGCAGGGTTGGGCTGCTGCACCCCCATAGTTACAATTACAAATGTTTACTGTGCTCTGAACAGTAGTGTAAAATAAATCATATTTACTGAGACATTCCACTACCCAGCATGTTGGCTGACAGGTCAAAGGTAATGGACAGCAGGCACCTGGGGTATTCACTTAAAAGTACTGTTTTGAAGTTAAACCCACACTTCTGGCAGCTGTAATGAAGCAGCACTAAACACTACACAAGAATGTCTCATCTAGTGTCAACTAATATTGGTAAAAATGTGTGATAACCTTTATCCAACCTATGTAAGTACTTCCATGCTAAACTGAGGAATAATCTTGGCTCAAAAACACGGATCAGAACCTAATCTGAATTTACTAGGACACTGTTCACTTCATCTTGCCATTAATGATTTTCTTCCGTTTAGCACAGGCTCAGAATGTTTAATATTCAAATCATGTACCAGGTGTGTTTTTTTTTCCTTCAGGTAGTTTAATTTTACTTTACACTCCCAAAAATATGCATGCTAAGTTTGTAAATTGGCCAAGTAAGAGTTTTATGCAAGTGTGTGTGGTTATGCCTGGCAAACCCTCTACAGTTAACTGTTGGCTTATGCCCAGTGCTGCTGTGGTATGCACCACCAAACTAATCTTGATAACCATGATACAAAGTAAAATAATAATTATTATTAACCATAGCTGTTTGAATGTGACAGTTTCAAGGACATAGAAACACTCATGGACCAAGAAGGTATACTGTAGGTATTTTACAGTTATTTAATTTCAACTACATATAAATACCCCAGATGTTCAAGATATAGAGCAAACTGTGAATTTCTATCCACAAACTTTCTACTCCTGCTTTTAACTAGCCAGTTATAAGAGGGGCAAGGGACGTTCCCCTGGCAACAACAAGTCCAGTTATGGAAACAGCCCAAACTGGGATGCCAGTCATTATTATTACATTGCTGTGCATTTCAAAGGTCACAAGTCTAGTGTATGGCTTACAGGGCCTGAATTAGAAGAGATACCATGGAAGGATTTGGCAGTGAAACAGCACCTCACATTTTTTTTAGTTTATTTTTCTAGTGTTAAGTCGATGACCTGGACAAAGATCAGTGACCCCACTGGGCACAGGATACCCTCAGTCCTCCCAACAACCCCCACCTCTTCCAGACTAAACAACACAAATGCAATAACAAGACAACATCAGTAATGGACACCAGAGTTGAAGGAAATAGCTATTTTCAAAAAAATGCTAAAATACTGAAGCAATAAATGTATGCTGTGCCATGCAGCATAAAATGGAGTATTCCCACTGAACCACCAAAACATTTTCAATCTGTTGTACGGTTCTTTCATAAGATAAATGATTCTGCGTTTGTTAAAGATATGACAGACAGACTTTCTTATTAAATAATATCAGATGTGGTTACAAACAAACCTGAAAGTGGCAGAGATTATTATTTAGCAAAATATCCTTATTTAGCAAAGTTATCTGATAAAGTCAAAATGTTACATATAGCCTTTCTGAACATGACCTATGAAAAATCTGGCTGTGCAATAAGACGTAGTAACAAAATAAAAACAAAATGATATTAACAAACCAATATTCTTCTACATGTTAGATATAACATTTCCCAAGAAGTTCAGTATATATCTAAAAAAATTCTTTGCTAGCTTTGCCACTGGCCAAAGCTTCCTTACTTGGCTCATATGCTCTACCCAAGTCAAGACAAGGGTGTCAAATTACCAGTCACTAATTAGCAGGCCTGCATGCAAAGGTGCTATCTTTACTGCAATCAACAGACCACTTTTTTTAACATTCTTTTGTAAAAAGCATTATCTGCATGTATGCTTTGAAAGGCAACAAAGCCTGATAGCAATTAAAAGTGGTATTTTAGCTGGCAATCTTTGAGACTGGGTTTCTACCACGCCACACCCAAGTATCCTAATTTTAAATACCACTCCACCCTTCTGTTAAAACCATTACTCAATTAAATATAAGCACCATGAAAGAAGGAAAAAGCTGCAGTTTGAGTGTATGTTTTATGATGGTCACTATATACTACCACAAAAAAAGTTATTTCAAAATAAAAGAAATTCTGCTATTTCAGAGATTTTATATGATGGTTATTATGTACTACTGCAGAAAAAAATGATTGATTTTCAACATAAAATACTTTTTTATTTTATTATTAGACATTAATCCCGTTACAATAATGGGCGCTAAGAAAGTATTGCATAAACATTATTAGGAACAGTCTATATTAAATAGCAAGGGACCTTGACCTCATTCTGTTTGTTTTAATTTTTTTGTTAAAAATATTTTTGCAAGAAGCCTAAAGTAAAATAATATTAAAAATAAAATAGAAAAGTATATGACAATACAGTAAGTATAATTAATATTGCCTTAGTGTAAAATGTTATAACAATCTGTAATACACAATATCTGAAGAAGATATTTAGGAAAATGTTTTTATTTTTTTACCTCAGGAAATTTTTCAATAAAATTTCATTACAGACAACTGTAAACACTCTTGTTCAGGACCATCTACAACGATGACGACAACAACATCTGAAAAACTTCTAACTCTTGATAATGCAGCATATAACTGACCGTGGCTGAATACTGGTTCTGGCAAGTAAATGGCAACTTTTTCTAAGGTTTGCCCTTGAGCTTTATTAATTGTTATGGCAAAGGCTAATGTAACTGGAAATTGTCACCTTCTTATGGTAAAGGGTAAATTAGTAGAGGATAGAGCCAAATCAATACGGGGAATATTATGACGCTCATTTTCTTTTTACAATCAATCTATTTGCTCGTATTTTTCTTTGTCTTTCAGCCTTTCTTTTGTTGATGTTTACTTGCTGAGCTGACCGTTCTTCCAGGAGATGTTGCTTATACGCGATTTGAGTGTCTGTGTCTTTTGTCCTACTTGACGTGTCCTTTTTTTTTGGATGGCATGTTGTTAGTAGATAGTTAGTAAACAGTCACGGGGCAGTATGTGTGGCGTCTCCCCAGCAATGGATTTTATGTGCGCGGCCGCGACTACCCAATCAGCACTCTCCCCAGCAATGCTGTCCTTTATTTGCTTATCATGCGCGGCCGCAGCTACGCCATTCACTGTGTGCTCAGCTTCCAGTGTGTGCGTCCACGATGCCGGTCGTGCGTGTTGCACCGAGCCTCGCGCATGCGCACTTCACTAAAAGATACACACACATGGACACCTGGATGCACACAGGGGTTTTATTAAAGAGGATATACAGTAGTACAGTCACTTTAAAAATTGCACAAACTACCTTTAACAGGGGATTGATTTCCCCGTGCTACCAGAATTTGCTGAAATATGACTAACATTTTACATAGTAATGACAATGGATATATTTTACATTTTATGTTTGAGCTGCTCATAATTTCTCATAAAGACATTTTGGTTTTTAATAAGCAACATTTGAACCCGTGACACGCTAACATTAGTATAAACTATAAAATCTTTATTAGGCTAGGAAACTTTACTCTGAATGAAGCCGATACTGTTAGCTTGGAAGACTGCAAAGTCCTGTTGCTTCACAGTTCCTAAGTTGTACAGTCAAACCCCAGCCCACTTTCAGACTAAATGGAACCAGCACCTTTCTACATGTTTTGTCTGTGTAGTCTGGTTTTCTACCAGAATCCAAAGTATTCCCTGTAAAGAACCACTGCCCCTTTCAGGTTTAACTCCTGCCTTACACCCAGAGCTGCCATGACAGATGTTTCTCCAACCCCCAAATCAGGAAATAAGGTGGATATCATCTGAAATGAACAGCAAATAATCTGAATTGACATGTTTGTAACTTGTTCTTCATTTTTTAATGACACTTAAGCAATAAGCAAGAACATTTAATAACTTGTGTAAAATCTAGTTCCATTCATGTATACATAATAACACTAACCAAAAATGTCAAGTTAACTTCCTATAAATACCCAAATGTAAAAAGATTTTCATATCTATTTTAGTATGACCTCACACATAAATATTTAAAAGTTTCACAATCATGTGAAATAGAAAGAAATTTATCCCACTTACAATTTTTTGAGCCTGGGCAGACAGAAAATGTTCTTCCATTGCTGCTATACCTTGTCATAAAAGGACCAAAGATCAAAATTCTGTTGATTAAAAGAAATCTGCTCATACAGTTTCATGGCATACATTTCAGTTATCACAATTAATCCATCTACTGAAAAGACGTCTGGTCCTTCTAAGTATACTTAATTGTAGCCGGGGTATCTTTTTCAGTGTAAGTATGTGCCGCTGACTTCTCAGGTATATCTCAGGCCTTTGGTGTGACAAAAAGCCATTCAAAGCTATTCCATAATGTTGATAATTTGCCAATATCTCTGTTAACTTAGTGAATGCATTGCAAAGGGCTGCCTGTTCGTCACAGCATTTGCACGACTGAGCAGGGAATAAAGCCTTTCAGTTCCACCAAGACAGGAAGAGTACCTCCCCTAAATGTTAGACATTAGCTAAGTTAATAATTAGCAAAACAGCTTATGCTTGTTGGAGCTTTTAGCTCTAAGTTCACACTTCCTTACTTTAACAAAATGCTACTTGTTCCTTTTTTGCTTGTTTATACCAATATATTTACTGGAAAAGAAAATAAACTATATGCTGAGCTCATTCCTAGCTTTACAAAACAAGGAAAAATAAAAGCACTAACAAAAATGTGACTTTAGTTTACAAGGTCATATATCAATTTATTATAGAGCATATAAAAGTGACCTGAGGTAATGTTATAATTACCAAAAATACAGAGTTTTTATCTACTTGGAGTAACTTAAATTACGTGTTAGCAAATATCTGGTATTACTGTCATCTACACAACAGCAGAAAAAAAAACTCATTGATGGTATTTCAGTTTATTTTCCATGTGTTTCTTGTAATTTCAATTACAGTTTATCTAATTTCATAGTAAATGAATATATATATTGACCAACAGTATCTTTATTTTTATAAAGAACACTTCACAATTATTGTCATACAAGCCTATTTTATTTACGAATACAGCTCAGTTTTTCTATTCTTACAGTTTCAGCTCATAGTCTTTGAAATTAGTCTTTCAATCAAATGAACAGTTACTTGAATAACACAACATATTCAGACCTGCTCATTAATCCAAAAGAAGATTGCAGGGTGTCAGGTTTACCCTGGAAGCACTAGACACAGCAGAAACTCTGCGATAGTGCTGTCACAGCCTCATTCTGCACACACCTGCACTCACTGAGCCAATGAACAATTCAATGCAGAAATGAAAATGTGGTTTGACAGAATTATTATTATACTGCTTACCCATAAGTGTTTTTCTGTAAACATTTGCATCTAAATTTTGGAGATATTTTTAATAAGTCTCAACATAGCTAAACAGTGTTGGACTGTGTAATTAATTCTCAACCCTATTATATTTGATCTTTTTTATTTAATTGAAACTGTAAAGTAAATCAACTAGGTTCCCTTTTTGTCAGTCATTGAAGAAACTGAAAATCCCATTACTCAAATACAGTGGTGTGAAAAACTATTTGCCCCCTTCCTGTTTTCTTATTCTTTTGCATGTTTGTCACACAAAATGTTTCTAATCATCAAACACATTTAACCATTAGTCAAATATAACGCAAGTAAACACAAAATGTAGTTTTTAAATGATGGTTTTTATTATTTAGGGAGAAAAAAAATCCAAACCTACATGGCCCTGTGTGAAAAAGTAATTGCCCCCTGAACCTAATAACTGGTTGGGCCACCCTTAGCAGCAATAACTGCAATCAAGCATTTGCGATAGCTTGCAACGAGTCTTTTACAGCGCTCTGGAGGAATTTTGGCCCACTCATCTTTGCAGAATTGTTGTAATTCAGCTTTATTTGAGGGTTTTCTAGCATGAACCGCCTTTTTAAGCTCATGCCATAGCATCTCAATTGGATTCAGGTCAGGACTTTGACTAGGCCACTCCAAAGTCTTCATTTTGTTTTTCTTCAGCCATTCAGAGGTGGATTTGCTGGTGTGTTTTGGGTCATTGTCCTGTTGCAGCACCCAAGATCGCTTCAGCTTGAGTTGACGAACAGATGGCCGGACATTCTCCTTCAGGATTTTTTGGTAGACAGTAGAATTCATGGTTCCATCTATCACAGCAAGCCTTCCAGGTCCTGAAGTAGCAAAACAACCCCAGACCATCACACTACCACCATCATATTTTACTGTTGGTATGATGTTCTTTTTCTGAAATGCTGTGTTCCTTTTACCAGATGTAACGGGACATTTGCCTTCCAAAAAGTTCAACTTTTGTCTTATCAGTCCACAAGGTATTTTCCCAAAAGTTTTGGCAATCATTGAGATGTTTCTTAGCAAAATTGAGACGAGCCCTAATGTTCTTTTTGCTTAACAGTGGTTTGCGTCTTGGAAATCTGCCATGCAGGACATTTTTGCCCAGTCTCTTTCTTATGGTGGAGTTGTGAACACTGACCTTAATTGAGGCAAGTGAGGCCTGCAGTTCTTTAGACGTTGTCCTGGGGTCTTTTGTGACCTCTCGGATGAGTCGTCTCTATGCTCTTGGGGTAATTTTGGTCGGCCAGCCACTCCTGGGAAGGTTCACCACTGTTCCATGTTTTTGCCATTTGTGGATAATGGCTCTCACTGTGGTTCGCTGGAGTCCCAAAGCTTTAGAAATGGCTTCATAACCTTTACCAGACTGATAGATCTCAATTACTTCTGTTCTCATTTGTTCCTGAATTTCTTTGGATCTTGGCATGATGTCTAGCTTTTGAGGTGCTTTTGGTCTACTTCTCTGTGTCAGGCAGCTCCTATTTAAGTGATTTCTTGATTGAAACAGGTGTGGCAGTAATCAGGCCTGGGGGTGGCTACAGAAATTGAACTCAGGTGTGATACACCACAGTTAGGTTATTTTTAACAAGGGGCAATTACTTTTTCACACAGGGCCATGTAGGTTTGGATTTTTTTTCTCCCTAAATAATAAAAACCATCATTTAAAAACTACATTTTGTGTTTACTTGCGTTATATTTGACTAATGGTTAAATGTGTTTGATGATCAGAAACATTTTGTGTGACAAACATGCAAAAGAATAAGAAATCAGGAAGGGGGCAAATCGTTTTTCACACCACTGTACATCCTTAAATAAATAGGAATGAAAATCCAAAATAACTGGCTCTTTAAGTACTCGCTACCTTTAAGATATGACACGCTACCTTAAGGCTAAGCCAAATTAGACAACTTTTCCAGTGATTTCCAGTCAAAGCTTTCATTTACATAATCTTAGTGAGTTGGAGGCAGTTAAGAGTGTGCTGCTCCTGTGAAGCCAATAACCTAATGTAATATAAACAGAGACTGCAAATCTCTCTCGTAAGTACTAAAACAGAATGGAAAAAAAGAAAAAAAAAGACAGACTGTGGCCAAAGTTGCTCTGTTAACCCTTTGTACAGTGCCATCTCCATCAGACAGCACAGTATTGGTGATTTAAATTGACATGGTGCGGCAGCAAGATCAGCAACTATGGTCGGCAAATCTGACATACACCACGACTAGAAATCACATAATATTACATTGATTTTTTAAATAAGCTGTGTAGCAACCATTTTCTTTAAGTTACGTGGAAAACACCTGAATTTTATTTCAAAATAAAATATGCTTAGCTATTGACAGCGACACAGTTGTTTGGAACAGCACTCAAAAAAACAAAAAGAAATGCAAAATAAGGACCATTCCAAGCAAATCAGTGAAAATTACACTAAAAAGGGCTACTCAAAGTTGTTAAAAAAATAAAAATAAAAAATGTCCAAGGCACTGAAACCTTCCCCACCACTAAAAACCAATGTTCATTATAAATATAAAAAAACATGAAATCTGAATAGAAAACAGGAAGAACTGAATAAAATGCCTAAATATATATATTTCAGGGAGACCAATAAGAAATATAAAGCAATGAATGTCTTCTATGCATGACATAGAGACAACATCTGATATCACTATATGCTTTAAAAATTCTCTTTTCATAGTAGTGTTTTATTTTTAAAAAAACATTTTTAACTCCCACTGTCTAGTCACTGTGAGAACATCCTATAAATCACAGATCAACATAGTCTTTTCAATTGTTATGTTTTGTTACTATTATTGCTCGCCAAAACAAAATGTTTAAATTAGATGCTCCTAATGCTAACTAGGTACATATGTTACTTTGAACTCTCGCTGTGGTTCAAGCTGGAGAAAATTATGAAGTAAAAAAAAAAGTAAGTATAACCATGTTTGCACATTATTAATCTTTCTAAAAATTTGGCTGAATCAACTGTACATGATGCAGTTGTGCAAATCAAATGCCGGTAAAGGCAAAAAAGTTTTACTTTCCAAAGTAATTTCAACAAAATACTCTGATAGAGCTGCCAGGCAAGAGGAAGGCCTACGAGATGGTTTATGGATGTGGTGATGGAGGACATGCAGGTGATGGGTGTAAGAGAGTAACATGCAGAGGACAAGAAGATATGGAAAAAGATGATCTGCTGTGGCAACCTCTAACGGGAGCAGCCGAAAGAAGACAACTCCTTGAATGTTCTGGATAAACACTTTTTCATCCTGCTCCATATATTTAGGTGAACTGGTGTTGAAATATTGGCCAAAGTTATGCGTGTTATGTTCAGCCAGGATCATTTGCCTGGGTTAAGTTTATTTTTGTTTTATTTAATGTTTTTATTGTTGTTTATTATTTTTTCCCTCGCCCAGACGCGGGTCACGGGGGGCCCCCCTCTGGAGCCAGGCTTGGAGGTGGGCCTCGATGGCGAGCGCCTGGTGGCAGGGCCTGCACCCATGGGGCTCAGCCAGGCACACCCCGAAGAGGCAATGTGGGTCCCCCTTCTCATGGACTCACTACCTATGGCAGGAGCCAAGGAGGTCGGGTGCAGTGTGAGTTGGGTGGTGGCTGAAGGCGGGGACCTTGGTGGTCCGATCCTCGGCTACAGAAGCTGGTTCTTGGAACGTGGAATGTCACCTCTCTGAAGGGGAAGGAGCCTGAGCTAGTGCGCGAGGTCAAGAGGTTCCGGCTAGATATACTCGGGCTCACCTCAATGCACAGCTTGGACACTGGAACCAATCTCTTTGAGAGGGGCTGGACTTTCTACCAATATGGAGTTGCCACCGGTGAGAGGCGCCGAGTGGGTGTGGGCATACTTATTGCCCCCCAACTTGAAGCCTGTACATTGGGGTTTACCCCGGTGGACATGACGGTAGCCTCCCTCTGGCTTCGGGTGGGGGGACGGGTCCTGACTTTTGTTTGTGCGTATGCGCCGAATGGCAGTGTGGAGTATCCACCCTTTTTGGAGTCACTGGAGGGGGTGCTAGAGGGCATACCTTCTGGGGACTCCCTCGTACTGCTGGGAGACTTCAATGCTCACGTGGGCAATGACAGTGAGACCTGGAAGGGCGTGATTGGGAGGAATGGCCCCCCTGATCTGAACCCCAGCGGTGTTTTATTATTGGATTTCTGTGCTTGCCACGGATTGTCCATAACAAACACCATGTTTATGCATAGGGGTGTTCATATGTGCACTTGGCACCAGGACACCCTAGGCCTCAGTTCGATGATCGACTTTGTGGTCGTGTCGTCAGACTTGCAGCCACATGTCTCGGACACTCGGGCGAAGAGGGGGGCAGAGCTGTCAACTGATCTACACCTGGTGTTCTGAGGGTCTGCTGGGAACGTCTGGCAGAGTCCCTGGTCAGAAGTAGCTTCAACTCCCACCTCCGGCAGAACTGCGACCACGTCCCGAGGGAGGTGGGGGACATTGAGTCCGAATGGGCCATGTTCCGTGCATCTATTGTTGAGGCGGCTGACCAGAGCTGTGGCCGTAAGGTGGTCGGGTACCTGTCGTGGCAGCAATCCCCGAACCCATTGGTGGACACCGGCAGTGAGGGATGCCGTCAAGCTGAAGAAGGAGTCCTAACAGACCCTTTTGTCCTGTGGGACTCTGGAGGCAGCTCATAGGTACCGACAGGCCAAGCGGAATGCAGGCAAATACTCGGGCATGGGAGGAGTTTGGGGAGGCCATGGAAAACTTTCAGACAGCTTCGAGGAGATTCTGGTCCACTGTCCGGTGTCTCAGGAGGGGGAAGCAGTGCAGTGTCAACACCGTATATGGTGGGGATGATGCGCTGCTGACCTCGACTCGAGACGTTGTGGGTTGGTGGGGGGTACCTCGAAGACCTCCTCAATCCCAATAACATGCCTTCCAATGAGGAAGCAGAGCCTGGGGACTCTGAGGCGGGCTCCCCAATCTCTGGGGCTGAGGTGACCGAGGTGGTCAAAAAAACTCCTTGGTGGCAGGGCCCCGGGGGTGGATGAGATACGCCCGGAGTTCCTCAAGGCTCTGAATGTTGTTGGTATGTCTTGGTTGACACGTCTCTGCAACACCGCATGGACATCGGGGACAGTGCCTCTGGATTGGCAGACCGGGGTGGTGGTCCCCCTGTTTAAGAAGGGGGACCGGAGGGTGTGTTCCAACTACAGAGGGATCACACTCCTCAGCCTCCCTGGAAAAGTCTATTCGGGGGTTCTGGAGAGGAGGGTCCGTTGGATAGTTGAACCTTGGATTCAGGGGGAACAGTGTGGTTTTCGTTCCTGGCTGCGGAACAGTGGACCAGCTCTACACCCTTAGCAGGGTCCTGGAGGGTGTATGGGAGTTTGCCCAATCAGTCTACATGCATTTTGTGGACTTGGAAAAGGCGTTTGACTGTGTCCCTCGGGGAGTCCTGTGGGGGGTGCTCCGGGAGTATGGGGTACAGGACCCCCTGATAAAAGCTGTTCGGTCCCTGTAAAACCGGTGTCAGAGCTTGGTCCGCATTGCCGGCAGTAAGTCAAGCCCGTTTCCAGTGAGAGTTGGACTCCGCCAGGGCTGCACTTTGTCACCAATTCTGTTCATAACTTTTATGAACAGAATTTCTAGGTGCAGCCAGGGTGTTTATGTGGTCCGGTGTGGACGACTCAGGATTGGGTCACTGCTTTTTGCAGATGATGTTGTCCTGTTTGCTTCATCAGGCCATGATCTTCAGCTCTCTCTGAATCGGTTCACAGCTGAGTGTGAAGTGGCTGGGATGAGAATTAGCACCTCCAAATCTGAGTCCATGGAACTCAGCTGGAAAAGGGTGGAGTACCCTCTTAAGGTTGGGGGAAAGATCGTGCCCCAAGTGGAGGAAATCAAGTATTTCAGGGTCTTGTTCATGAGTGAGGGAAGAATGGATCGTGAGATCGGCAGGCCAATCGTTGCGGCTTCTGCAGTGATGCAGGCTCTGCATCGGTCTGTCGTGGTGAAAAAGGAGCTGAGCCGTTGGGCAAAACTCTCAATTTACCAGTCGATCTACATTCCTATCCTCACCTATGGTCATGAGCTGTGGGTAGTGACCAAAAGAACGAGATTGCGAATACAAGCGGCTAAAATGAGTTTCCTCCGCAGGGTGTCTGGGCTTTCCTTTCCCTTGAGCCTTAAGTGAGAACCTCAGTCATCCAGGAGGGGCTCAGAGTAGAACCGCTGCTCCTCCGCATCAAGAGGAGTCAGATGAGGTGGCTCGGGCATCTAATTAGGATGCCTCCTGGATGCCTCCCTGGTGAGGTGTTCTGGGCACGTCCAACCGGGAGGAGGCCCCGGAGAAGACCCAGGACACGCTGGAGAGACTATGTCTCCCGGCTGGTCTGGGAACGCATTGGGATTCTCCCAGAAGAGCTAGAAGAATTGGCCGGGGAGAGGGAAGTCTGGGCCTCTCTGCTCAAGCTGCTGCCCCCGCAACCTGACCTCGGATAAACAGAAGAGGATGGATGGATGGATGGATTGTTGTTTATTATGTCTCCATGATTCATTATTTACGTTTTTTGTTTGCATTATTTAAAATATCTATTTCTTTGATTATACTTTCTTTAATTATTTAACCAATAAACATGGCCTTTCTATGTGTTACGTAATGTTCTCCTTTGTGCTTTATATTTGTGGGTGGCACCCCAAGAGGTAGGGCCGGCCACAGTGACATCACCACTCCTGAGACTCCCCTCTGTTTATTTAAGCCAGTCAAAAAGGATATCAGAAGTAGTCCACTTAAGTTTACTGGAGTCTAAGTGAGAATTGCTTTTCTTCATAAGGATTTGCTGGTTTTACTTAATGTTTGCTCTGTTACTTGGATTCTTCTTTGATGTAGTGCATTGGACCTTGTTTACTGTTGGATTATCTTCAAGGCAACATCTTTGACTCCTTTTTACTCTTGGAGCATTTCTGTTATTTATATTTTCTTATTTTGAATAAACATTTTTATTTATAAAGATTATTTTAAGCACTGCTTTCTCAAGCCAAAGATTTTTCTCTGTTTTTTTCTTTAGTCATGAGAGTCACTTTGTTATTTTAGGACATTTAAGGTATTTGTTAAGCTAAAACTCCATTCCATTATGCCTGCTAAGGCTAAGGCAGGCCAGTGGAGTTAGGGTTTAGGTTTTTTGGGGTAAGCCCTATTCTAGGCCGGTAAAGGAGGCTTGGCTTGGCTTGTGGAGCCTTTAGGAGTTTTACAGCATGTCTTGCTATGGTTTTGACTCCAAATCATAACTGTGTGTGTGTTTGCCATGTGATGGACTAATACCCATTCTGGGATTGTTCCTGCTGGATATACTACAACAATAAAACAAAGTATCTTCAAAAGTTTGAAGTGTTCATATTATTACAATTAAATGTTTAGACTTGCCTGAATAACATCACACTCCAATGAATGAAATGTATAAATGTTAATATGATAACATTGCCTAATTATCCAAAATACAAGTCTAGTCACTTAATGCTTCTGTGTTATGACACACACATCACAAAAACCTGTTACAATCTAAATGGTTGTATTTCCAAACAATTTTATTTTATTTAAGCAATACACAATTTACAACTCCTCTATTAAAATGAAAAAATATGCTGTACTACAAAGTATATTCTATCCATGCAGGCTTACCAAACTGACATTCTTTTATTCAAGCATAGTTATGCTTTTTAAAGTTCAAGATGCCCTCTGGTGCTGAAAGCACTGAAGTCTTTACCACAGTACTTTACCAAAAAAAAAAAATAAAGACAGTTCACAGGAGTTTCACAGCAGATGTACTTTGTGATGGGCAACAGCAGAAATAAGAGAGAAATAAGATTCATCGCAACAACAATTCTGTCGATCACATAATCATCAAGGAATAACTTTACGTGAGTGGATCTTGGCTGTCAGCATCCACTATTATTCCTGGGTGCCCCAAAAAAATCAAAAACGGGTGGCACTGGTTTATTTGACGCAAGGTCAACAGACAGCCAGACCCAAGGGTCACTACTGGATTCATCAGAGTCGCTTTCGGTTTCAATGTCCATTTCAGTTTCACCACCTGAGGACAGATTCACTTCCTCAACAATGCTGATGAAAAGCTCCTAAAGATCACTGCTTCTATTACTAGCAAGACCCTGCAACACCTAGGCTTCTGAAAAATGTTTCTCACAAGATGCCATTATTACGGAGGGGTTTACTGATCACACAGGTCAGAGAAGAAGTACTGACACCTTTGCAAATGCGATGCTTGGACATAACACATTACACTGACTTGCCTATAACGTTGCCCAAGTAATGCTTGGGACTTATGCCGACAGCACTTTTACAGCCCAAGTGATTCTCGGTTTTAACGGTTATGCAAAACGCTTCTATACAGTTATCCGAGGGACACTTGGGAGTAATGTGTAACAATGTACAATGAAAAAGGCAATAAAATATTTAGTTATACTGTAAAAACTGGTGAATATAAATCTAGGGAAATAATGCTCAGACAGCACGAGGTACTGTAGTGGTCAGCACACTACTAAAAAGGACATAGTAACACTTGAGGCTGTGCAAAAAAGAGCAAGCAACTACATCTCAGGACTTAAGGACTATCCCCTGACAGAGAGAGAGAGAGAGTTAAAACTGTTTAGCTTCAAACAGAGGAGGTTGTGTGGGAACCTAATACAGGTCTTCAAAATTTTCAAAGTTATCGATACCAAGTAAATTCAGCAGAATACTATTGACTAAATGTCAAATCGTGTACGCAAGGAATCTTGTGGAAATTACGTGAAAGTGCATTTAAGACTTAGGCCAAGAATCACTTTATGCAAATAGTTGTGGGAATCTGTAACAAACTACCAAGAGATATAATTGAAGCAAAAATCTCGAGACCTTCAAGAAGTAACTGGAGGAGAAATTGGGATTTCTTAGCTATTAGCTAAACTAACAAGCTTGATGGACTGATTGGTTTAAAATGTATGTGTCAAAGATCTTATGTCTGCAAGGCATTGCTCAATGGGAGAAGACCGAGAACAAAGCCAGGACATGCTGGCCTGGGAAACTCTATGGATTTCCACAGTGGATTTGGAGGATGTTTCGGAGAACAGGATACTACTGTGAGTTTCACCAGGATAAGTGAAATGACAGTGATGAAACTAAGCACCATTGACAAAGATCTTATTTCAAGTGGTTAGAGACATAAATACATCAATTTTAAATTGCAGCAAAGAACAGGTGGACCTATTAATAGTACCACATGCACTGACCCAAAAAATGAAAGGGAACAATATTTTGCCTTGATTGTTAATAACATAAACTGCCTTGTCTGAAACAGAAAAAAATTGTTAAAATCAAACAGCAAAACAAATATTGTGATGTTGGGATATGAGAGATTGAACAATTCTTGTAAGAAAAATCCATCCATCGTCCAACCTGTTATATTCTAACACAGGGTCATGGGGGTCTGCTGGAGCCAATCTCAACCAACACTGGTCGCAAGGCAGGAACATTTAAATCAAATTTCCCAGTTTCTCTAGTATAAGAAATAAATGAGGGTTTGGGGTGAAAAAAAAAAACCTTCAAAATAATACAATACTCTTTTTGCAGTATGCACAGTACGCTGATGGAGGAAAGTAAACATCTGTTGCTGGACTGAAGTTTGAATTTTCATTGCAAAAAAAGTACAACAAGAACAACAGGAAAACAATAACAACTCTCATTTTTAACAACTGATATCTTGTGTATATCTTGTGTCACTGCCCAAAAGAGCGAAACTGCCTTAGAAGCAGCATTTGTAGAACTTTATATTATTACTGTAGAAGAGCCCAAAGAATTGGCAAACAACTTTGAGGAAGCAGATCACATCTCTAGATGTTACAATTAGGGTCGTACTACTAGTGTTCTATGGGGTTAAAGTCAGAAGAGAAGGTAGGCCAAGACAGCACATGTACAGCACCATTCCCTCCTTCAGAAACTTATGACCAGATCAAGTATTTGTGGCTTGGTATCAACCTGCTGTAGCGTAGGGTCATGTAGGAAATGTGGGCAGAGTATTATGACAGTTCATTTTGCTCTAATGCCAGCAAACATGCCTCTCACTTATGTGGACAGTCTGTCGGAAAGTGGTTTCAGTAGCACACAGGTGGCTGATCTAAAAAAAATCTCTCAGATGGACCAGTATGATGTGTTAGTCTTGCTCTTGTGTGGTCATTTGAGAATAGTAAGATCTTAGAGAGGCATCTGCCGTAAAAGTCTTCTGAAAATTGTTCTGTACAAGTGATATAGTGGAGTTGCTTAATTCACTGGGTTTTGCAACAGTGACACCTGACATAGCTGCCTGTAGCATGCCATTGGCCCTCTTCCATCCTTCTGTTGACATTCAAAGCATTGTGGAATGCACAGAAAACTAAATGTGGTTTGTTAACTTGATGTGACATAAGCGTTGAATTAAGGCCTTATAAAAGATTACTGTCATATGTATCTCACTTGGAAAAATCTACCTAACGATTTTTCATGCATTTTGACAAGCCACAAGGCTTCACAGCACAAGTTGGATTGTTAATAAGGGAGCTAAAACAAACTGGTAACCTTTTGTGAAACTGCCAAGGCTAAAACTATTGTTTTGTCATTCTATTTCTTTTCTCCATCGGTATGTATTCATTTAGACATATCTTAAGCAACAGATGAGTGGTTACTGCTGGGGTGTTTGAGTTGCTCAAGTAACAGCTAAATCAGAACAATTGTTCTCAAACTCAGTCCTCAGGACCCTATGTGACCATAAGGTATGTATTCCAAACAGCTTCATAATTTATTTAATTATAATCAATAAATTAATTCAATTATAATCTAATTTCTTTCATATAGTTGTTTTTTTTCTGCTTTTTACCTCTTCTTTTTTCTGCATTCAGAAATACACAGCAGTGTGATTTAAATATGTATAAAACATGTATATTTTTTGCTTTAGCTTTAAATGCTTAATTTTGTTTTGCTGTTTTTCCTATTAATTTGTCTTTTTCTACGTAGCTTGATTTTAACTGTATACCAATAATGGCAATTAACAATAAGAGAAGGCACACAAGGCAAACAACACTAATTGCCTAAAGGATTCAAGTACTTCATCTTCAGATCCACTTATAGATTAAATAAGTAGAATACTTTGAAAAATAGAAATATAATGAAACTGATGATGATGAAAATCTGAAAAACCAAGTTAAAAAACACTACATTTTCTTCATGTATCATACATACAATACCTGGTACATTGTAATAATAATTTATGAAACTTTTAAGTTTCATAATTTTTTACATTGACTACAAAACACAGAAGCTGAGAAATGAAAGGTTGCTTAACTAGAGAAGGAGTCTATTTAAAAACAGGAGTTGGTTGTAATGAAAACCTGCAGCCACATGGGGTTCACAAGTGATTTTGAGAGCTACTGGTTTAGAACCGTGCTTAGCCTAAACAGCATTTCTTTCAAATAGGAGTAAAAATCAGAGACCTCAAGGAAAATTCACAAGAATGGCGCAGATGCAAAATACATACAGAAGTCATCCCATGTAGAAATAAAATTAGGCTTCCAGGTCAGTGAAGTGACAATTCTACTCACTATGCCATCATGCCAACCACCAGAAGCCTATGATTTTCTAATTATCAGACTTCCTTTAATGACTATTGTGGACTATGGCCGGCCAGTCATCCCGGCCAATACCCCCAGGCCATCAGGTGGAGCCCTTCCTGCAGCATGGAGGTGCCCCAAATACCAGCAGGGAATTATGGACAATGGAGTTTTCATCCACAGCCCTACTGGATACTACAGGGTCCAAAAGAGGACGCTGCAGGGAGGTCCAGAGACTCTTACATGCCCTATAACCCGGAAGTACATCTTAGTCACAGCGACAGGAGGAATGACGTACTGCCGGGATGAAAAGAAGAGTTTTCATCTGACCCAGAAGTGCTAGGAAGTCACATGGACAGGGGTTCAGAATAACGTCCGGGTCACGTAATATAAAAGGACTGTGGGAGATTCCAGTCGTTGAGCTGAGCTGGCAACGCGTCTGGGAGTAGGAGGAATTGTATTGATTAAGAATTGTAGTGAATGTATGAGTATTGTGGAGAGGAGGGTGCTTTGTGCACTGTTTATTAATAAAAAAGTAAATTATTGAACTTTTACCTGGTGTCTGGCGTCTGATCTGAGGGTTCAAGGGGACGACAGCACCCCCTATCTGTCACACTATGTTTAATTTATATTTTCCTCTGGCTACTTTAACTTTTCTTTACTGAAATTTTTTTTCAAAACACAACACAGATATGTGAATTAATGATGTGGCCATTTTTAGTGATGTATCCAACCAGGTATTATTAATGCTAATGCTTACCAAGTTACACATATAATTAGTTTTACTATTATTCATCCATATTGGTATGTTAACCTGTAAGTGTAAAAGGCAACATTAGTTTTAGTTATGAATGAAAAAGATTACATTATAATGTGCAAATGCCTACTTTATTTTTTTTTTCTTGTTAGCATACTTGCAAGCTGACCTAAGCAGCTATACTGAATGATAATCTGAATGGAATACACAGTCTGACAGACATCTAGGTTCACAGACTAAGCCTACAATGTGATAAAGAGTACAGTATCTAATGCATGAGAGGAATTTGACCTTCTAAGCAACTTTTTAAGGCACTCCTATTCTCTACATTCAGGTATAGCAAATAAAGGAACACAAAATCAAACTGTCATTGTAAACAAAACCACTGGGAAAGTCCTAAAACAGAAAACTTTATTTTCATTCTGTTAGCAAATATGTAGTAAATCATAATGTTAAATGAAATTATTCCAATCTTCTTAGTCAGAAATGAATTGCTTACTGGAAACCTTCAGACAGTATGTCTCTTCAGTAGGAAGTATGATTATCTTTGACTTTTAGTCCAATGAAAATGTTTTAGGTCTTTGTGTTTTTATACTAGGTAATGTACAGATACAAAAATAAGCCTTTTCATAAGCCCTTTGAAAAACAAAGTCCACAACTGCTAGTCCTGAGTTTATTATACCATGCAAAATAAAAACTATTTTAATATAATGTATAGTATAGTAACAAAAAATAAAGTGACGTATGTGATGAGTACAATCTGGAGCAAGTAATGTTTAGGACTAACTGGGGAACATCTAAAACACCAAATTTCTCACACTTAAGCATACACTACAAAACACAATCCAATGTTGACAATACAAGAACAACTTACTTACATGCAAATGACTTATGGTATATGCATATTTTTTAAATAATATAAATGCACAAAATATTTAAGCATTTCTGCCTCTGTAAATGTGACTAGAGCTAAACACTTAACAGAATGGATGCCTTAATAATAATACTGGGATCATGTCTGAGACTCTAGTTTATGATGTAATTCCAGGTGCACTGTTAGGGTTTTTGTTTTTCTTGGGTGCTAGTGAATGCTAGTGCTAGTGAATGGGAAAAACCAAACAGTGGCATATAGCATACTGATTAAATTTCATGATTATGAGAAATTACACTTAAAAGCTAAATCACACTGTTCTGCTTCCCTAAAAATGAGGACAAAGATGAATAAGGGGGTGAGTCTGGAATCAGTGACAAGTAATAACCCATTGTGCCAAGTACCTCAAGAGTCAACCTAATGAACTTTAAGTGAATAATGCTGCTGACTAAACATAAAACCCAGTCATCAATACAACATAGGAAACTAAATTTGAACTTGAAAACCTAAATGTACTTAAAAAAGATTAAATGCCAGGAGTTTACAAGACCCAATGAAAAAGAAAAACAATATCAACCAACAAACTGTCGAATCTTTAATATCCTTTAAAAATCAATGAAACTTTTTTTTTGTCTCAAATAGCACTAAACAAAACCCTAGTGTACTTTCCAATAGTATACACAGATGCATGGTTTTCTTGGATACAATTATAGAAACACAAACTTAACTATAATTTACATACATTGGCAAAATGACACCTTTTATTGGCTAACTAATGGCTAACACGGTACAACAACCTAGTACTACAGACATACATTGGCAGGAAATCAGGCTAATAGTATATAAAGATTTTTCTTTTATTGCAGCATTTCTCAACATGTACGTTGTGACCACCCTAGATGGGTTGTCAGCTTAAATTAAATCAGCCATCAATGTAATGTTTTAGGAAGCTGCTGATTGAAGATTTCAGTTCTGCACCTTGTAAAAGGGACATTTTATTCCTATACACACTGGGAAATTGAAATGACTGATGTTAAGTCCAGTTATGAGCTGATGACAGCCTGCTATACACCGCACAATTCATTAAGATAAACAACGAACATGGACAAGTTCCTCAAATGTCCCGTACCACCACCAATTGCAATTCCATTCCAGCTTTTTAAGATTGATCTAAAATGTAGAACACCACAGAACTGTTAAAAGAACATACAATCCAGACTTTCAGAAGTATATTTACTATGAAGCAAGGCAAACAACAGCCATTGTATGAAATCTGTAGTGTAGTACTACCTGACAAAATCATGTAGCCTTCAGCTAGAAAGACATTTGGGAAAAAAAAGCATGCTACTTAAAGAAGTAAATCATTTAAGTTTTTTAAATGAAAAAATGAAAATCTATATAATTATACTGAAAAAAGCAAGTAACCATACCTGCATCACTTTTACAATAATCTTCATTATTAAAAATAGTCCAAACTACAACTGTGTCTGCATTTAAAACATTTTAAGAAATAAATGCCTCTGCCATACTAAAAAGTTCAGATATGAGCATCAGTAGGTTTTGCAAACTTGGAACCAATTTGCCCAAGTTTGGTATTTTTCCATCCAGCCACTTTAGCTGTTGACCATCCTCAAGAAACTGTGACACACAGACACATCATTGAGATATCAATGTTTTTGGTATTAGAAGACCCTAAAACATTGAAATCCATCAAAAAGCAGAGATCAAAATTTTTGACGAATTTAAAGCTTTTACTCCTTCACATTGACAATAGGTTACGGTGGGGGAGGGCACAAAGCAAAAACCTTACATAAATTCTTAAAACCTTCTTAAACCCTCTTAAAGAGCCAATTTAAAATCTTTGAATTCTACAAATATACAGCATATGTGAATAAGGAAACTCAAATTGAAAAGTAACATTACAGCATAGTTCTAGGACACGTGACATCACTTAAACCTTAATAGTACAAGATTTTTTTTTAATGTAATTTTTTAATGTCTAACCTTAACTAGTATTCCCTAAGAAGATTCACTTATGAAGTTCACACTTTACTTGTTTTAAACTTTTTTTGTTGTTGTTACTTAGTTGCAAAGTGCAGACTGGCTATAGTCTTAGGACACATTTACACACTTAAGGATAGTAACCACAGCATAATGTCTCATTTTCATTTTACATTATTAACAGATTCTTCTAATGATGTATTCAGCTGCTCAGTTCTAATACTGAAACAGAAACTGTTTGCCACATTTAGCAGAGCTGTGTTGTGAGGATTTCTACCTATAAGCATTTTGTACAGCATTTTGTAAAACTGATATTGATACAGAAACTGTTTGCCACATTTAGCAGAGGTGTGTTGTAAGGATATCTACCTAATAAGCTTTTTGTACAGAATTTTGCAAAACTGATTTTGACAACAGCCTTGATCATAACAGGTTCCTTATCAGCAGCAGCAGGAGTAGTCTGTATATATAAAATAAAAAAAAAATGCAGAAGTGTCACAGTCACCCTGTTACTCAATAGTCTTTCTACAGCAAAACATACTGCATATTCCAAGGATTTTTTGAACAATCTGAGGACTCAGCTAAAGATAAACTAACCAATAACAGGCAAAATAAATCAATAATAAACAACACACACCAAAAATAGGAAATTCCAAAAAACAGTCAATTCTTTTTTGTGTTATTATATATTGAATATATTATATCATACATGTGTTATAGACACTGTCTATAAAAGGTATTCACCCCTTAGAAGTTCACATTTTATTACTATACAGCATTGAAACAAGCAGATTTAATTTTGCTCTTTTTTGAAACTGATCAACTAAAAGACTCTTTAATGTCAAAGTTAAAACAAATCCTTGAAAAGTTGTTTAAATTATTACACATACAAAACACAAAATGATCTCATTAATCTCATAAATTTTCTCATCCTTCAAATGAGTATTTAGTAGATATATATTATTGGCAGCCAAAACAACCATGAATTTGTGTACACAGGTTTCTGTCAGCTTTGTACATGCAATGTTTTCTCATTCTTGTTTGCAAAACTGCTCAAATTCTTTCAGGTTGCATGGGGATCAAGAGTGAACAGCTGTCTTCAAATCTAGCCACAGATTCTTGATTAGACTGATAACTAGATTCTGACTTGGCCACTCTAGGACACTAGCATTGTCGTTTTTAAGCCATTTCTGTGTAGCTTTGGCCCTATGCCGGGAGTTCTCATCTTGCTTGAAAACATATCTTTTCCCAAGTCACTTGTTTATTTCAATCTTCATAAGGTGTTCCTCCTGGATTTCCCTGTAGTTTCATGCATTCACTTTGCTCTCTACATTCACAAGTTTTACAGGGCCTGGTGCAGAGAAGCTTCCCCAAAGCATGATGCTGCTACCACCATACTTCATTGTAGGAATCAGGTGCTTTTGATAATATGTAGTGTTTAGCTAATACCAAACATAGCATAGTCAAAAAGCTTAACTTTGGTCTTATCACAACATACTGTATAGTACTTAGAATCTTCTTCCAGACTCCCATGTGACTTCTGATAAACTTTATATGCTTTTATTTATTAATTTTGAACAGTTTTTTCTTTTTTCAGCCATAAAGCTACAACTAGTGTCATATGGCCAGTTTTTTCCAATCTCAGCAAGTGTAGCTTGTACGTTCTTCAGAGTTATCAGAGATTTCTTGCTATCCTCTCTCACTATCTTTTTCTAACACAATCACTCAAGCCGACTTCAGTCTCCCTTGTGTCTTCTGGCAGACTCTTAGCTAAGATGTCATGTGCATTATTGTTTGTGTTTTTTTTTTTGTTTTGTTTTTTTTAAATAGTGGCTTTCTTTCTGCCACCCTCTAATAAACCTGCAACTGGTAGAGCACTCAATCAGTCTGTGCAATCTGTAGCGTATAACTCCTTCAGAGTTATTAAAGGTCTCTTGGCAGCCTCTCACACTAGTTATCTTCCTGCAAAATCACTCCGCTTTTGTGGTTGACCTGCTCTTGGAAGACTTACAGTGGTGACATCTGTTGGTGAGGAAAGATTCACTGATCTTGCTTTTGCAAGCAATGCTGTGATCTTTCCAGAGACAACAGAGGCTCTAATTGGGGCTCTTGAGAGACTGAGTGAGGAGTCTGAGTGTCTGGGCATGTGAGTCTCCTCGATAAAAACCAAGATCCAGGCCTTTAATGATCTCTTGGGCACACCCATCAGCAGTGTGTCTGTCTGCAAAGAGAATGCCAACTTCATCAAGAGATTTACTTACCTTGGCAGCAACATTCATGTCTCTGGTGGCTCTTCTTGTGAAGTCAGCAGATGCTTTGGGAAAACATGAGGGGTCATGAGGTCGCTAGAAAGGGATGTGTGGCACTCCCGATGCAAAAGGACGAAGGACCAGGTCTTTAAGGTCCTGGGACCTCATGTGTAAATGGTACACTTGTTTCCATGCTCTCACATTGCGATTGATAAAAACTAAACTTGGCGTTAAGCCACGCACATTCTCATGGAAGCTCAGTTTTGCAAACTGGCAGCACCCACCGTCAAAGCAGTGCTACTGTTTGTGTGGTTTTCCTTTATATTTAAGATTCGCATCCCTGACATTGCTTTATCAAATAAACTGAAATTAACCGCATATTGTTTTTTAGTTTAAAGCATCTGATTGTAATCAACCTGTAACCATATAATGGTGCACAGAATGGCCAAACTATTCCAAATACCATAGCTGTTTTAGCATTGTTACTCTCAGTGCACCACTCAGAGAGGAGAAAATTATTGGGATTCAGCTTCTAGCACATGGTGCCTCAGCCATGGGCACAGTCTATTTAAACTTCTCCCATTCGGCAAACGCTTCAGAGCCTTTCCTGTACAGACCTTGTGGTTCAGAAACATATCCCAAGAGCTATAAATGCACTCAATCAGTCCTTTAAGTGCTCCCGGTAGAACAGTTTGTACTCATAAGTACAATTACCTCACTCTAAACTGGTATTAAAGTTATAATATTGCACAACCTGACCACTTATGCTTTCATATTGTATATTTTACATTTTTTTATCATATTGTTGTTGTTGTTGTTAATTTACCATTTTATAGGAAAATAAGTTTATGGAGGATTTGCATATCGAATCTCATTGTACTATACAATAACAATAAGGAAATTCAATTCAATTCAATCGAAGAGAGAATGTATCTACAGATGAGGATGACTGGCATCTAAGTTGATTTACATTTCCAGGCACTATCTTCTTGAAACTCTTCATATCATTTTTAATATGAAATGCAGTAAATATATTACATTATACAATATACATTTTTAACTTAATTTAAACAATGTATACTGTCAATAATTAAACGTGTGGCACCCTGTTCGGGGGTTGTTCCTGCCTCACGCTATATGCTTGCTGGGACTGGCGCAACCCTGGATGAATAGATGGATGGAATAATTAAACATGAAGATATTTCAATGTTCCTTAAAAGTTTTGAAGAATCTGCGTTCTAAGCTTACAGGTGGCTTAACATTTATTAATGTGCTTATTGTGTGGCGATTGGTTACTTGGAGAAAGTAAAGGAAGGACAGGAACTGGGGGTTAGTAAGTTTAAAAAAAATTTTACTGTTGCAAAATATTATTTTATTGAGGTTCGTACACAGCGCAGCAAGCATCTTACAGAAGACAGGAACAATCTCTGGATGAGGCACCAGCTGATTGCTACCACTGCACTACCACACCCCCCATGTTTAATACATGCTTTAAATCTTTTTAGCATGAAAATTATATGAAGTATACATCTTAGTATTTAAATTGTTCAGAGAGCTGTAATATCATAAATGTAATGTATTCTGTGTCCTGTCGGCGTAAGAGAAAGGCCATTTAAGAAGCACATAGGGATTCACACACAGAGTACATAGAAGAACACATAGAATACAAAACATTTAATGTGCTACTTTAGTTACGATGGGATTTAAGAAACTAAAGTAAATTAAACAATTTTAAGAAGTTTATGACGTTCTACTGTAATGACAAAATAAACTACGTGATTAAGGTGAAAATTTCAACTTTTTCCTTCCCACTGTGTCCCTGTTTTTTTTTCTTTTCTCCACTCAGAGGGTGGGCTACAACATATCTTTTCATGGCGACTTTGATATCTGACCACTTCTTTTTATTTCCGGCACCGTATGACTTGTTGAACTTGAACTTTCAAGTGTCTTTCTTTTGTTGTTTATACCACTGCTTAAACTAACAAATGGTACGTTTTTCGTTGCCACCAATTGGTATTTGCTGAAATTCTTTTTTTACCCATGCTTTTGCCAGTCTTTTTTCACAGAATGCTGAACTTAAGAGGCTATTTTTTGATTTGCATATTCAAAGAGGATTAATTGTGAAAGGAGTCGGGGTTGGGAGGCAGGCATGTGCATTACATTTCACGCTGACCGGGATTTATGTAGCGGAAGAATGTGGAAGTTGGTGTACACACAGATTTATGCATCTGGATTTTTTGTGCATACGCACATTTCTGTTTTTTAGTGTGAATTCTACAAAGTGTTATACATAAAGCCTCTGGTGCGTCATGTTTTACAATATGGTTGCAAGACAAGGATGCTATCTAGTGACCTGAGACGAGGACTGTACTCCTTCAGTATTGTATCTCTTCAGAGACTCCTTGGATACCACTGGTTTGGCTTTGTGTTGAAGGAGTAGTTGCTCATGGAGTCCCGAATGAGGCACATTACCTGCACTGTGAGGGAGCATCAGTTACAGCACTATAGCCATGTGGCATGATTCCCATTGGGTGATACAGCTCACATGATTCTCATTGTTGAGGACCCGAGCACCTGAACCGGGCCAAGTGGACACCCTGGCTGTGGCAGATAGATGGTCATTTCTGGGGGGAAACAGGGCTGAACTGTGTATCTGCCTGGGGTTTTGTTAACTGGGATCTGGAGCTGTTTCATCGTTATGTAGGTGCGGCAACATGCTGTAACAGAACATGCTCCCCACCTGACATGACCTGACATTCCCCTGACCTTGTGCTTTTCAATCACATTTTTAGAGAATTTACTGGAGTGTTCTTGTTGTCTTTATTGTGTAGGTTAGGCTGCAACACTGACACGGCACAAGTTGCACTTTCCAGGTAAGATGCATTTATACTATAATTAAGTGACACTCCTGTGAAAACTTCCAAGGGTGAATATTTTTATAGGCACTGTACTTAGTATATCCACTATCAAACTCACTTTAAATCCACAGGAGCTCCATGCAACCCTGAGCTTTCTTTTTCTTTCTCCGTCTTGTGTTAGCAGCATTAACTACAAGGCATGAACCAATGCCTTTAGAGAGTGTCAGTCCACTCCTGAGCATAAACCCAAAAACCTAGCCAATTTAGAGTCACCTATTCATTTTTTTTTTGATGTGTGAAGAAACCAAAGCATGTGGAGGAAAACCCATGGCTGGGAAGGAAGTAGAAACTCCACAATAACAGAGAGCAAGTAATGCTGAGATATCAGTCTCCTAGAGTGGTGAAAAGCTAAACATTTCACTAATGAGCTGCCCATCATCAAGTTAAATATTATGAAAAATAAGTTTGTGTTATCTTTAGAATACAGTAGGCAACATACTGTTTCAACTATACTTGGCCATGGAGAAACTGTACATGGCCGCTTTAGGAAAGTTCAGTCTAAATTTTTACTCCATAGGGAGGTTTCTGCACACTTCATGCTTTTGCTATTTTTAGTAAATACATCTGTTTGAAAAAGGCTTTCTTCATTTATTTTAACAAAAGCATAAATGCAAGCATATTCATTTCTTTAATACTTAATTTAAATCCAAGGTTTAAATAAGTGCTTTGTCCACAACTATCTTTGTGAACTACACAATGACCTAGAAATCCAAGACAAAAATATAACAGGCTAACTGACTGCCTCCATCAGCCACATACAGCATCACCTTACAGCATTTACACTTGACATAGAGTATTAAGTTAACTAGTGACTCTATGTTGAACCACTATGATTGAGAAGGGGAGGTTTATGTGCCTCCTAATAGACTAGGGCATTATCTAAGGTTAATCCTAGTCCTGCATCTGATGATGCCAAAATAGTTCCCATTTTCCTGTGTTTCTGAATAGGAGTGAGCATGTTTAAAAATGGATATATGCCTCATGGCCGAAATCCACTCTTGTTGCTGTACAGGCTTTTAAATGATCGACACACAGCGCGACAAAGAGAACACGCAGTTCGCAAGCAGCATCAGCAAAAAGACAGCAGCTGAACGAATGGCATCTCCTTAGCGTGATTTCAGCTGCTCCCCATTCACAACGCGAGAAGCGTTATACGTCCAGCGAGAAACAGATTTAACCACGCCAGGGGCCAGAAATAAAGGACAAATATTGTTTTTACAAAATTTTTAAACAATTTTAAATGTAACAATTCCCATGAAATTAACAATCTCTTTAAATTGTATATCAATAAACCAAACCCCGTGGTGGCCGTGAGAAGCCCCCTAGTACTTATTTTATAAAAAATAAAAAAAAAAAGGTATCACACAGCTCTGAACTGTGTTAAGCAGGTTTCAGAACGTTATGTTTAAAAGTGGATGGCACCAGAACTGGTTCTTGCCTTGAAACCAATGTGGCTAGGATAGGCTTGGAACTAAATTGTATTCAGTATGTTAATCTAAGTTTTAATCCACTTAATCCAGTTTAGGGTGGTTAAGAGTGTAGCCTCGTTTCTTACTTCATTTAATGCAAAAACCAACCCTAAATTGGGTGCTGGTAAAGTACTGTATGTCACAAGGAAATTCATACAGACTAAATCAATTATAACTGGTGATAGTGACCCTAATGAACTGCAAACAATCACATTACTAGTAATAGTTCAAAGAGATAAATAAGTAAAGACGCCTTTCACACACATGCACCATTAACCATTCCTTTTCAAATTAAATCAGGGATCATAGAATGTTTTATGATCATTTCTCGATGATTAATTACTAATCCATTTAGTGATATTTGTTTTTGTTTGGTTTATTCAGAATAAAAAATATTAATTTAACAAAAAAGAAAAAACATTCCTACTACTGTGCAATGTTCAATAATTTAACTTAATGAAGAGCTTTCACACATGACTTTTCAAATTCTTCTATCCAAATTGTCTTGCAGGGATTGTTTAGGTTTGAGAATTTAAAAACAAATGCTCTATTGTAAAATATACTTTATTTCAGGAATGTAGCTAAAAGATTCTTGTTATATTAAATTAGTTTTTTCAGAAATGTCAGTTTTGAAACAGAAATAATAGTGCATGTAAGCAGCACATATATGTATGTATATATATATTATATATATATATGTGTATATTATTATTATTATTATTATTGTGTGTATATATATATACAGGGAGTGCAGAATTATTAGGCAAGTTGTATTTTTGAGGATTAATTTTAATATGGAACAAACACAGTGCTATCAGTCAATCCAAAATGTTAATAAACCTGAAACCTGAATGTTTCACAGCGGAAATGTGAGTGTGAACATCATCAGGGAATACATATGTCGCACAATTATTAGGCAACTATTAGTGTGCAGATTTATTATGCAACTAAAGGAAAAATGAAAATTTTCCCATCTCACTTGTTTATTTTCATCTGTTATAGTGAGAATAATAAACAAACACCTCAAAATTTACAAATAAACATCTCTGACATTTCAAAAAATAAATCAATCAATCAATGACCAATATAGCCACCCTTCTTTCCAATAACAGTCCTAAGCCTTTCCATTCATGGAGTCTGTCAGTTTCTTGATCTGTTGACGATCAGCTTTTTGTGGAGCAGTGACTACAGCCTCCCAGACACTCTTCAGAGAGGTGTATTGTTTTTCTCCCCCGTAAATCTAGCGTTTAAGAAGTGCCCACAAGTTCTCGATAGGGTTTAGGTCAGATGAGGAAGGGGCCATGTCATTATTCCTTCATCTTTAAGGCCTTTACTGGCTGGCCACGCAGTGGAGAACTTCGATGCAAGTGATGGAGCATCGGCCTGCATAAAAATCATGGTCTTTTTCCTGTATCACTGTTTGAAGAAAGTATCTTCGAAAAACTGGCAGTAGGTTTGGGAGTTGATTTTGAGTTCATCTTCAATGCAAAAAGGTCCAACTAGCTCATCTTTAAAATACCAGCTCATACCAGTACCCCACCTCCACGTTAGAGTGGAGCTCTGTGCCCATTACTGATCTACAGGTCCATCCATCTGGTCCATCAAGAGTCACTCTCATCTCATCGGTCCATAAAACCTTTGAAAAAATCTGTCTTCAGATATTTCTTGGCCCAGTTTTGGCGTTTCAACTTATGTTTCTTGTTCAGTGGTGGTTGGGTTTCAGCCCTCCTTACCTTAGCCATGTCTTTGAGCACTGAACACCTTGTACTTCTGGGCACTCCAGGTAGGTTGCAGCTCTGGAATATGAAAGTACTGGAGGATAATGGGTTCCTGGTAGCTTCACGTTTGATTCTTCTCAAATCTTTGGCAGCTAATTTCGTCTTTTGTTCTCAACACGTTTCTTGCGACCCTGTTGACTATTTGCAACAAAATGTTTGATGGTTCCGTGATCACACACCAATATCTTAGCAATTCCAAAAGTGCTGCATCCCTCTGAAAGACTTTTTACAATTTTTGACTTTTCAGAGTCAGTTAAATCTCTTTTTTGGCCCATTTTGCCTGAGGAAAACTAGCTGCCTAATAATTCTGCACACCTTGATATAGGGTGTTGATCTCCTTAGGCCACACCCTCCCTCATTACACAAATACACATCACCTGGCGTGCTTAAATCCAATAAGCATTCAAGTTAATACAGCTTGGAGTTGGAATATACGCATTAAAAATGATGATATGGTCAAAATACTCACTTGCCTAATAATTGTGCACACAGTGTATATATATATATATATATATATATATATATATATATATATATATATTATTACTGCTTTGCACACTCTTGGGATTCTCTCGATGAACTTCAACAGGTAGTCACCTGAAATGGTTTTCACTTCACAGGTGTGCCTTATCAGGGTTATTTAGTGGAATTTCTTGCTTTATCAATGCGGTTGGGACCAGCAGTTGTGTTGTGCAGAAGTCAGGTTAGTTGGACAATCATTTATTTTTCAACAGGACAATGACCCCAAACACACCTCCAGGCTGTGTAAGGGCTATTTGACCAAGAAGGAGAGTAATGGAGTGCTGTAAATGGTCATGAAAATAAAGAAAACACATTGAATGAGGAGGTGTGTCCAAGCTTTAGGCCTGTATTGTACATATACACACACACACACACATTAAATTTTAAATAGAAGGAATTTTTATTTAGTCGACAGAAATATCTTTGGTAGGAATGTAAGTTAAATGTAGGCATCACTGCATAAATTTTTCTTCGCCATACAAATGTAAAGAGTAAATTCTCCTTACATTCCAACCAAAGATATTTGTGTCGACTAAATAGAACATGAAAAGATATATTTTTTCTAATGTGATAGTGCAATTCAGATCGAGTTGACGTGCACCGACGCATCAAGCCCGCGTGCTATTGTGGTTTCGCCTGCGTGCCTCAATAAGTCACCCTCCCCTCGCTCTTACTTTTTTACCGTTCATCTAATGAATACACTGAGAATGGCTTTACCAAAACAATCATTGATGGCGAATAAAGTATCCACTATTCATAAAGCTTCAATTGGTGATCTGTCTTTCTGCGTTAACTGCATATTTTTTCATACGTCTCAAACCAAGAGGATGCGAGGGTAAAATGAATCGGGAAGCGCGCGCACATACTCAGTGCACCCCCTCTCGGCAATCGACCCTCGGATGTCGGCGCTAGAGGCAAAGCCTCTACCATTGAGCCACGGCGTGTGGTTTGTCTATTTGAGAGTATGTAGATCGGGATATATATATATATATATATATATATATATATATATATATATATACACATATACACATATATTAGCAGAATACCCGCGCTTCGCAGCAGAGAAGTAGTGTGTTAAAGAAGTTATGAAAAAGAAAAGGAAAGGAAAAGGAAACAAAATAATAATAATAATAATTTCATGAAGATGGGGCCATAAATAAGAAAGTTTAACATGGCGGACGTTGTCAACCATTATGACCGTTATGCGTAGAATTTCTAAATGAAACCAGCTTAACTTTTGTAAGTAAGCTGTAAGGAATGAGCCTGCCAAATTCCAGACTTCTAGCTAGACAGGAAGTTGGAGAATTAGTGATGAGTGATTCAGTCAGTCAGTGAGTGTTTTGCCTTTTATTAGTATTGACTAGCAAAATACCTGCACTTCGCAGAGGAGTAGTGCGTTAAAGAAGTTATGAAAAAGAAAAGGAAACATTTTAAAAATAACGTAACATGATTCAGACATGTGCGAGAGAAACTTTTAAGTGCCGTGTCAGAGCTAACATTAAATAAAGCCGTGGACATCGCAAGATCGCACGAGATAGCATAAGTACAGCTGAGAACCTTCGATGCATGTACTCCGAGCGGCTCACGTGAACTGACTTCACTGGGAAAGGTAAACCCGTGCATGCAGTGTGTGATGCCTCAGATAAAGAGGAAGACAAGCTGTTTATTGATGCAGTAAGAGAGGAATAACCCTCTGAAGCTGAACAAGCCTTTGAGGACATATCAATAGGAAAGCACAGTGTAAATCTTAAGTTTAAATTACATTCATAGACACGCTGCCGCTAAATATTCGCACTCAAATCCACAACTTAATACCGGGAATGCCTGTTAAACATCTAAAGATTCACGAGCACCGATTTGGGTAGAGAACACTTTGATGAATGAAACCTGTTATCTTTACAACGGTTGACAATAAAGATGAGATGGTCAGGGATAGACTAGACAAACACGGAATGTAACTTGAACACAACACATCCTCCAAATACGAACCTGATTGAAAGAAATAATGATAATCAAATCCTTGACGACAGCAACACTCATAACAGTCACAAAACAATTACATTGACAATCATGTTACGTTATTTTTAAAATGTTTTCTTTTCTTTTTCATAACTTCTTTAACACACTACTTCTCCGCTGTGAAGCGCGGGTATTTTGCTAGTATAATAATATAAGGACCTAGCTATGAGGCTAAGACTATAATTGTATGCTGTTGTACAGAGACTGTATGGAAATAAATTGCTTTTCTTTAAACTTTAAATGCTACATTTTTTTAAGTTTTCAGTATTGGAAAGAAAGCTACAGTAACTTTGTATAATAGTATTTGTTACAGTGCGGCCCGCTGACGCACATATGGCAGTCGAAGCGGCCCACCAATGGTAGGAAGTTTGACATGCCTAGCCTAGATCATTCTTCTCAAAAGTGTTTTTTAATTTGGGCTACTAGTATAAGTTGAGCATCCTTAAACTGAAATTTCCAAATCAGAAATGCTCCAAAGTCCAAAACTGAAGCTGCTGCCTTTCAGTTATTATGACAGTTTAGGAAGTTTATGTAAGGCTGAAACAACTGGCAGCAATGATTCATGAAAATGTGAATTGTATAATATGCCTTGGAAGTAAATAATATGTCACACCCCATCAAAATGAGGTGAAAAGGACTGCTGTTAAGAGAGTTGATAATGAAGAGCTATAGGAAATACAGATATCAGCACTCAAAACACCCAAATTAGTAAATGTGCCTAACAATGCCAGATGAAGCATGGGCAAGACTGCACAGCATCCACTTTCTGACTGCATTCAAAAAATAATTAAAGGAAGTTAACATTACTGTCTAATTGGAAATGCAAACAGAATACAGCTGCAGTGTTATAACACATAGCATATACTTATCTAACCTGTACTTGCTGTTGTTATGCCATATAGTGATGCAATAGTCAAATAACAGAAAAATATTGTAGCAGACAGTAGTACTCCTCAAAAATGTGGAGGCAAGTAACTGCAGTGGACTATGTGTGTGTCTGTCTCCCTTCTGTTGCTGAAGTGGGGAGATAGTACAGATTGTCTTAGAATAACAACAACATTTATTTATATAGCACATTTTCATACAAATAATGTAGCTCAAAGTGCTTTACATGATGAAAAAAGACAAAAAAAAGACAAAGTAAGAATTAAAAAAAGAGAACACTAATTAACATAGAATAAAAGTAAGGTCCAATGGCCAGGGCAGACAAAAAAAAATAAAATCTGCAGGGGTTCCAGGCCATGAGACCGCCCAGCCCCCTCTAGGCATTCTACCTAACATAAATGATCCTCCAATCCAGTAATTCCCATTTAATGGGGCAATGGGATAAACTGTTTTTCACCCCAAGGAACATAAAATGCCCAAATAAAAATTGCATAGTGTGCAAGCAGAGACAGTTTTGTCAATCTTCTACAAGAAAATCAACTGAGAATGCTGTGTTTGAGTGAGAAAAAGTAACTTAATAACTTCTAGCTTAAAAAAATATTTATTCAAATCCATTTTATAATGAGGCTGATCTTCAAGTGTTTCATGCCATTATGGCATCAGGATTCGCAGCAATTTTAAATGAACTTGGAATACATCACATTTGAATTACTGTAATAACATTACTGAATACTGTTACGTGTACAGTGTTACAGCGATATGTGAGACAACTAAACTACTGCACAGGACAATACATGCGTAGAGAAGTAATCATTCATAATCCACAAACATTTCCTCAATTGTTCAAACCCCACCCATGCCCATCTGAGTTTGGGGATGGCATCATAAGTAAACTCTGAAGAAATCACGCAGCCCTACTTATTGGTGAGTAATGGCTTCTGTTTTACTTCTCTGTCACAAATTCCATGTAAGTTTGCACCACAAGCTTTGTTTGACTTGAAATCATCAAATAGATACCTTGATATTGTTGTGACATTCTCTAATGAAAACATTTAGGTTTAACTTTTGTAGAGATTTGGGAAGGGCAGCAATTCCTGATTCTCTATGCAGACCCTAAGAGTCTGTTTGTAGTGTGATGGAGATTGTGGCCTTAATATATTGTACCTTACCAGAATGTTGGACATCAACAATGAATTATCAGGAATTTCTTTTGACCATGACATGATAGAGCTGTACACTATGATTGCCAGCAACAAATCTAAGGGTTAGATTTGGTAATATTTAGGTTTAAAGTTGGTAAGATTTATATGGGACAGACTGTTAACAACAGTAGTCAAAAAGGTAACCTAACCATTTTTTTTAAATAGTATAAATTCAAGAAATAAAACGTTTCTAAAATTAACGATTGACAAGAGTGATTGATAGGTCTCATGTGCAAAATCAAACCAGATTGCCTTTTTTAAAGATGCACAATAACCACAAAAATATCTGATCAAATTTACTTTAATGATTTAAAAATGTGAATGGGAAAAAACTATTTTATACAACTGTAGTGTATTTTCTCCTGGTGTTACCCATGGCAGGGACAATAAACTCACTGAACAAATAAATACATATTTAGTACTTTCAATGATGTAGCTCACTTGATGAATATACATTACACAGTAGAACCTCAAACAAAGCCTCTAGTCTGTGGTAACCCATAAAATGACTATGAAGTAACTGAGACATTCATCTGTGTATCTATAAAATGTTTCAAATTTTCCTCTGCATCTACTTCTGCCAAATCCTAAAGGAAACACTGTTTTTGAAGGAAAAAAAGCTGGTTACATACTGTATTTTAAGTTAGCTGTTTAATACTCAATAAAGCTCTCATTGAAATTGGTCAGCGATGATAACTCTTTCTGGAAAAGTAACATTTACTCTTTAAACCACTCAGTATGCATGAAGGACAAAAGCTATATAAACAGGAAGCTCTTTTGATAACAATCGCAAGAAGCTGCCCTACGTCACCAAATCAAGCTCTCTCTGGCCTTTTAAGGGAGCACTTCCCTGCATATATTTAGTTACAAAGAATAGCATGGTTAAGTTTAAAAAAATTTGGAAGAATTTTTACCTTACATGTTAAGATAAAACTTTGCACGCAACAACAAATGAAATAAAGAGAGTTGAGGACAGCAACAAAAACAAAAAAGAATAACAAATGCTACAAAAGAAAAACAGGACTATTACAAATGTTAAGTCATTTAGAGTAAGATACTCTATATAATCTACAATGAGTATCATCATAAGATACATGATTATTGAAAGCATTCCATCTACTTAGTTACAGCTATAAAAAGTAAAAGGAAAATTTTTAGGAAAAGTAGCCTTACATTTTCTAAACTGCTCAGGAATTTTTCTCCAAAGCAAGCAAACTGCCAGTGAGTTATTAAAAGAGCAGCTGACTGAAATGACAGGCATAGTTGCAAACTTTAACGTAATTACTTGCTAGCATCAATCTTAATTAAGTGATGTCATGCTGAAGAATATTTTTTATGATGTGTTTAATGTTTAAGAGTTATATAGAGGCACAATTGTTAGTGGTTTTACCTCACAACAGCAAATACCTGCATTTAGATCCTTACTTTGTGACTGTCTATGCCGAGTCCTCCCTCAGGCCTTGGGGGCTATTTTCAGGTAGATGTCTTCCTCTTCTGCGGTGGGCTGGCGCCCTGCCCATGGTTTGTTTCCTGCCTTGCGCCCTGTGTTGGCTTGGATTTGCTCCAGCAGAGCCCCGTGACCCTGTAGTTAGGATATAGCGGGTTGAATAATGGATGGATGGATGTCTTCCTCCTTTTGTATCTCAAAGCATGAGTGAGTATAGTTACATGTGTGGTTGCGAGCTTGTGAGAAAACGTGATGGTGTTGGCTTCGTAATTGCTCCTGAGGGTTTGGGTTAGGCTAGTGACGACTAAAACTTGATTAAGCAGATTCAGAAGCTGAATTTACAGATGGGTTGATGTCAGAGTTCAGTAAAATAAGTTAGGTACAGGAATAAACCATTTACAGTGCATCCGGAAAGTATTCACAGTGCATCACTTTTTCCACATTTTGTTATGTTACAGCCTTATTCCAAAATGGATTAAATTCATTTTTTTCCTCAGAATTCTACACCCAACACCCCATAATGACAACGTGAAAAAAGTTTACTTGAGGTTTTTGCAAATTTGTTAAAATAAAAAAACTGAGAAATCACATGTACATAAGTATTCACAGCCTTTGCTCAATACTATGTCGATGCACCTTTGACAGCAATTACAGCCTCAAGTCTTTTTGAATATGATGCCACAAGCTTGGCACACCTATCCTTGGCCAGTTTCGCCCATTCCTCTTTGCAGCACCTCTCAAGCTCCATCAGGTTGGATGGGAAGCGTCGGTGCACAGCCATTTTAAGATCTCTCCAGAGATGTTCAATCAGATTCAAGTCTGGGCTCTGGCTTGGCCACTCAAGGACATTCACAGAGTTGTCCTGAAGCCACTCCTTTGATATCTTGGCTGTATGCTTAGGGTCGTTGTCCTGCTGAAAGTTGAACCGTCGCCCCAGTCTGAGGTCAAGAGCACTCTGGAGCAGATTTTCATCCAGGATGTCTCTGTACATTGCTGCAGTCATCTTTTCCTTTATCCGGACCAGTCTCCCAGTTCCTGCCACTGAAAAACATCCCCACAGCATGATGCTGCCACCACCATGCTTCACTATAGGGATGGTATTGGCCTGGTGATGAGCGATGTCTGGTTTCCTCCAAACGTGACGCCTGGCATTCACACCAAAGAGTTCAATCTTTGTCTCATCAGACCAAAGAATTTTGTTTCTCATGGTCTGAGAGTCCTTCAGGTGCCTTTTGGCAAACTCCAGGCGGGCTGCCATGTGCCTTTTACTAAGGAGTGGCTTCCGTCTGGCCACTCTACCATACAGGCCTGATTGGTGGATTGCTGCAGAGATGGTTGTCCTTCTGGAAGGTTCTCCTCTCACCACAGAGGACCTCTGGAGCTCTGACAGAATGATCATCGGGTTCTTGGTCTCCTCCCTGACTAAGGCCCTTCTCCCCCGATTGCTCAGTTTAGATGGCCGGCCAGCTCTAGGAAGAGTCCTGGTGGTTTCGAACTTCTTCCACTTATGGATTATGAAGGCAACTGTGCTCATTGGGACCTTCAAAGCAGCAGAAATTTTTCTGTAACCTTCCCCAGATTTGTGCCTTGAGACAATCCTGTCTCGGAGGTCTACAGACAATTCCTTTGACTTCATGCTTGGTTTGTGTTCTGACATGAACTGTCAACTGTGGGACCTTATATAGACAGGTGTGTGCCTTTCCAAATCATGTCCAATCAACTGAATTTACCACAGGTGGACTCCAATTAAGGTGCAGAAACATCTCAAGGATGATCAGGGGAAACAGGATGCACCTGAGCTCAACTTGGAGTTTCATGGCAAAGGCTGTGAATATTTATGTACATGTGCTTTCTCAGTTTTTTTATTTTTAATAAATTTGCAAAAACCTCAAGTAACCTTTTTTCATTTTGTCATTATGGGGTGTTGTGTGTGAAATTCAGCAGAAAAAAATGAATTCAATCCATTTTGGAATAAGGCTGTAACATAACAAAATGTGAAAAAAGTGATGCACTGTAAATGCAGTACAACCACATAAGTATCAATTCTTCTTATTCCTTACATAAGCAACTACTTTGTATAGTGATGAATTCAACTATAGCTAATAGATTTACTATTATAAACACTTTCTGAACTAGTACATATGTTTAAAAGTCATTTTCTATAGTATTGATTCTCTCCATATCAGATTTGCTTTCCTGTTTAATGTTTCTTTTGACAGCTAGTTTAGATCTATCAACTTGTCCACACTGCTCCCCAATCAAAGCAGCAGATTCGCCTCCACACACTCACTTTGGTGCTGTTCAAAATTACTTTTCAACTTTCAGTACAGAACAAATGATTCTGCAGTAACACTGTCAACTAAGCCAAAAATTAAGATTCAAATGATCACAATAAAAAAAAATGGCAGCTGCACTAGAGTCTTTATAAACAGCAAGCCTGTCACAGTCACATAATCACCAATTAGTGTGGCTAAAAGTCTTTTCACAATACATAATTTTTCTCAGAGATTTTCAGTCACAGACTGAATTTTCAAATTCCTTATTTACATTTATTTATAAAAAAGTATTACTTACAGGTTTATGTTTTGCTTACAACATGTATACAAAGAATTAGGTGTTTATTGTTCATGATTAGTTGCCACAGAGAGGCAAGTGAACTGAAGCCTTCACTGCCTTACTTTGCAAGAAAGCACAAAGGATATTATAAGGTAACCAAGAGAAAAGACTAGTGGTCAAAGTACACAAATGGGTCAAATACCAGGAAACCAAGAATACAGCAACCAAAACCGATGACAAAATTTTAAATTGGTCCAGTAGGAATGATAAAGGCTTCTTTCACATTTACACATGTAACTAAAGGTACCTATGATGGAAAACTTAAACCAGAAAACTCATTTCAAAAGTCAAAATAAAATGACAGACACTGCAAAATAGAATTAGGATTTTAAAAAGTATTAAGGCATAAAAAAAGAATTAGCAAAGGAGAAATGTTATAATGACAAACAATAGTATGCCCATGTGGTTTCAACTTTATCAAATGACTGCTTTATTAACTCTGTGCTCTAGTATTTATCAAACCTACTAAATTTACAATCCTACTAGGCACTATGGGTCAACAAAACTTTCTGATTTATTTATAGCCCTGCATTATTTTATAGCGACAGTATTTTATAGCGTATTAGTATTAGTAGGGATGCACCGAATGTTCAGCAACCGAATAAGTAAAAAGGCCGAATAAATTTTGCCGAACAATGACGTTTTTAATGACGCGATCAAATAGTAACCAGCGTAGAGTGAGAGCGCCGCGCTTTATGCAGCAAAAATGTCAGCAGTGTGGAAGCACTTTAAAGCGTCAGAGAAAGAGGCAAAAACGGCCGTTTGCAAACACTGTTCTGCTGAATTGTCCAGAGGGGGTGCATCTGCAAAAACGTACAGCTTACAGTTTATCACTTAAAATCAAGACACCCCGAACATCATGCAGAGTACGAGAAAGACACGGCAGCGGCTACGGCAACAGCAGCAGCGAAAAGGAAAGTAGCTCCTCCCAGTCCTAGGACACCCACTCCATCTGTGGCTGACTTCTTAGAAAAGGCAAAAAAGTTTGCCAATGACAGTGCCAAAGCTAAAGGTATTACTAAAAGGATAATGGAATTCATCGCATTGGATGATCAACCATTCTCTGTTGTAGAGGATGTTGGATTTCGCAGGTTTATAGACCATATTGAGCCCCGTTACACCATGCCTAGTAGACGGCATTTCTCAGACGTGTGCTTACCTGAGATGTATAACGTCGTTTCAACTGACGTCCATGAGCTCTTGGCTACAGATATTGCAGCCCTCAGCTTCACGACTGATATTTGGAGCTCGGATGTGAGGCCCACCAGTATGCTGAGTTTAACTGCGCAGTGGATCGATTCAGATTTCAAGCTACAAAAGATTGTGCTTCACTCACAAGAGTTTAGAGGGTCCCATACAGCTGTAGCCATATCCGAGGCGTTCGCCAACATGTTTGACACTTGGCATATCGACCGATCTAAAGTGCATGCGGTACTCAGTGACAACGCAAGAAATATGGCTAAAGCCATGGAAGATAGTGATCTGAAAGGCATACGGTGAAAGGCACACACAATTCAACTGGCGGTCAATGAGGGATTGTTAAGTCAGCGCAGTACAGCAGATGTGATAGCGATAGGCAGGAAAATTGTTGGCCATTTTAAACATTCACCGCTTGCCTATGCGCGCCTACAATCTATCCAAGAACAGTTTGGAACGCCTACAAAAGCGTTTCCAACAAGATGTGAGCACAAGGTGGAACAGTACATATTATATGCTGGAAAGCCTTTTGCAAAGCGAGTCTTGGCTACATACATAGCAGATCATGACCTGCCGCGACATTCACCGCATACCAGTGGGTGTTAATCGAGAACGTTCTCTCTCTTCTCGCCCCTTTGAGCAGATAACAAAAGAGATGAGCTCATCTGATGCATCTGTGGCAGACGTCATACCTTTACTTGCAGCACTAAAGCGTCTTTTAAACAAAGAGGCTGAAACAGACCACGGAGTTAAAACAACTAAAAGTGCGCTCTTAGAAGCTGTCAGCACACGATTTAGTCAGGCGGACTCAGAACCCCTGTACTGCATCGCGACTGTGCTTGATCCACGATATAAAGATCATTACTTGGATGTGGGGAAAAAGCTGCGCACACGAGAAATGATCCAGGCCAAGTTGGATTTGGGAAAGCCGCTAGGTGATGGAGACAGTCAGGTGATGCACAGCGCAGGAGATGAAAACAGTGCAGAGAGTAAGCGGGCTCAGTTACTACAGATGAGCGCGCACAGTCTCGCTGTCTGACATGTTCGATGAGATCCTCCAAGAGAATAACCCATTTGCAAGACAGAGGACAAGCTCAACGCTCAACAGTTAGATGGTTATCTCTCAAGTCCCCATCCCCAGGAGCAATAACCCTCTCAATTTTGGAGGACCAATCAAGGCGCTTTCCCGACCTGGCGCAGATGGCACGCAGGTAGGCTACTTCTATGGGAAATTAATTTAAGATTTTATTTATATTTTGGATTATGGTAACATTCTCTCCTCCTTGAACCATCACCTTATCGTGGTGGAGGGGTTTGCGTGTCCCAATGATCCTAGGAGCTATGTTGTCCGGGGCTTTATGCCTGGTAGAACCACCAAGGCAAACTGGTCCTAGGTGAGGGATGAGACAAAGCGGTTCAACAAACCTCCAATGAAGAGCAAAACTTTGGACAACGTTTTCCCTTGCCGGACGCTGGTCACGGGCCCCCTCTGGAGCCAGGCCTGGAGGTGGGGCTCGATGGCGGCGCCTGGTGGCGGGCCTGCACCCATGGGGCTCGGCGGGCACAGCCGAAGAGGTAACGTGGGTCCTCCTCCCCATGGGCTCACCACCTATGGGAGGGGCCAAGGAGGTCGGGTGCAGTGTGAGTTGGGTGGTGGCGAGCGGGGACCTTGGCGGTCTGATCCTCGGCTACAGAAACTGGCTCTTGGGGCGTGGAATGTCACCTCTCTGAAGGGAAGGAGCCTGAGCTAGTGCGAGGTGAGAGGTTCGGCTAGATATAGTGGACTCACCTCGGCGCACAGCTTGGACTCTGGAACCAATCTCCTTGAGAGGGGCTGGACTCTCTACCACTCTGGAGTTGCCCCGGTGAGAGGCCGAGCAGGTGTGGGCATACTTATTGCCCCGACTTGGAGCCTGTGCATTGGGGTTTACCCGGTGGGCAGAGGGTGGCCTCCCTCCGCCGGGTGGGGAAGGGTCCTGACTGTTGTTTGTGCATATCGCGAACAGCAGTTTGGAGTATCCACCCTTTTGGAGTCTCTGGAGGGTTGCTAGAGGGCATACCTTCTGGGGATTCCCTCGTTTTGCTGGGAGACTTCAATGCTCCGTGGGCAATGACAGTGAGACCTGGAAGGGCGTGATTGGGAGGAATGGCCCCGATCTGAACCCAGGTGTTTTGTTATTGGACTTCTGTGCTCGTCATGGATTGTCCATACGAACACCATGTTCAAGCATAAGGGTGTTCATATGTGCACTTGGCACCAGGACACCCTAGGCCTCAGGTCGATGATCGACTTTGTGGTGTGTCGTGGACTTGCGGCCATATGTCTTGGACACTCGGGTGAAGAGAGGGGCGGAGCTGTCAACTGATCACCACCTGGTAGGCAGACCTGGTAGGCCCAACGTGTTGTGAGGGTCTGCTGGGAGCGGCTGGCAGAGTCCCCTGTCAGAAGTAGCTTCAACTCCCACCTCCGGCAGAACTTCAACCCGTCCCGAGGGAGGTGGGGACATTGAGTCGAATGGGCCATGTTCCGTGCCTCTATTGTTGAGGCGGCTGACGGAGCTGTGGCGCAAGGTGGTGGTGCCTGTCGTGGCGGCAATCCCGAACCCGTTGGTGGACACGGCGGTGAGGATGCCGTCAAGCTGAAGAAGGAGTCCTATAGGACTTTTTGTCCTGTGGGTCTCTGGAGGCAGCTGATAGGTACCGGCAGGCCAAGCGGAGCGCCGGTTGTTGCTGAGGCAAAACTTCGGGCATGGGAGGAGTTTGGAGAGCCCATGGAGAGCGACTTTGGACGGCCGAGGAGATTCTGGTCCACCGTCCGGCGTCTCAGGAGGGAAGCAGTGCAGTGTCAACACCGTATATGGTGGGGATGGTGCGCTGCTGACCTGACTTCGGGGCGTTGTGGGTGGTGGGAGGAGTACTTGAAGACCTCCTCAATCCCACTAACATGCCTTCCAATGAGGAAGCAGAGCCTGGGGACTCTGAGGTGGGCTGTCCCATCTCTGGGACTGAAGTCACCGAGGTGGTCAAAAAACTCCTTGGTGGCAGGGCCCCGGGGGTGGATGAGATCGCCGGAGTTCCTTAAGGCTCTGGATGTTGTAGGACTGTCTTGGTTGACACGTCTCTGCAACATCGCATGGACATCGGGACAGTGCCTCTGGATTGGCAGACCGGGGTGGTGGTCCCCTCTTTAAAAGGGGACGGAGGGTGTGTTCCAACTATAGAGGGATCACACTCCTCAGCCTCCCTGGAAAAGTCTATTGGGGTTCTGGAGAGGAGGGTCCGTCGGATAGTGAACCTCGGATTCAGGAGGAACAGTGTGGTTTTAGTCCTGGTCGGAACAGTGGACCAGCTCTTCACCCTTAGCAGAGTCCTGGAGGGTGCATGGGAGTTTGCCCGACCGGTCTACATGTGTTTTGTGGACTTGGAAAGGCATTGACCGTGTCCCTCGGGGAATCCTGTGGGGGTGCTCGGGAGTATGGGGTACGGACCCCTGATAAGAGCTGTTGGTCTCTGTACAACGGTGTCAGAGCTTGGTCCGCATTGCGGCAGTAAGTCGAGCCCGTTTCCAGTGAGAGTTGGACTCCGCCAGGGCTGCCCTTTGTCACCGATTCTGTTCATAACTTTTATGGACAGAATTTCTAGGCGCAACCAGGGTGTTGAAGGGGTCGGTTTGGTGGACTCAGGATTGGGTCACTGCTTTTGCAGATGATGTTGTCCTGTTTGCTTCATCAGGCCGTGATCTTCAGCTCTCTCTGGATCGGTTAGCAGCTGAGTGTGGCGGCTGGGATGAGAATCAGCACCTCCAAATCCGAGAGCATGGTCCTCAGCGGAAAAGGGTGGAGTGCCCTCTCAGGGTTGGGGAGAGATCCTGCCCCAAGTGGAGGAGTTCAAGTATCTGGGGTCTTGTTCACAGTGAGGGAAGAATGGGCGTGAGATCGACAGGCGGATCGGTGCGGCATCCGCAGTGATGCGGCTCTGCATCGGTCTGTCGTGGTGAAAAGGAGCTGAGCCGTAAGGCAAAGCTCTCAATTTACCAGTCGATCTACGCTCCTACCCTCACCTATGGTCATGAGCTATGGGTAGTGACGAAAGAGCGAGATCGCGAATACAAGCGGCTGAAATGAGTTTCCTCCGCAGGGTGTCTGGGCTTTCCCTTAAAGATAGGGTGAGAAGCTCAGTCATCCGGGAGGGGCTCAGAGTAGAGCCACTGCTCCTCCGCATCGAGAGGAGTCAGATGAGGTGGCTCGGGCATCTGATCAGGATGCCTCCTGGGCGCCTCCCTGGTGAGGTGTTCGGGCACGTCCAACGGGAGGAGGCCCGGGGAAGACCCAGGACACGCTGGAGGGACTATGTCTCCCGGCTGGCCTGGGAGCATGGGATTCTCCGGAAGAGCTGGAAGAAGTGGGGGGAGAGGGAAGTCTGGGCTTCTCTGCTTAAGCTGCTGCCCCCGCGACCCGACCTCGGATAAGCGGAAGAGGATGGATGGATGGATGGATGGTAACATTCTATAAGTAGTTTCTATTTTTAACATTAACTAACAATGAAAAACCCTTATTAAAAGCATTTATTAATCTTAATGTTAACATTTACTAATACAGTATTAAAACTAAGAATCACATTTTAATTTTGAATTAAAAGTATAAAAGTGGTAGGCCTATTTGTTAAAATTGTTAATGCACTTATACTAACATGAACTAAATATTTTTATTATCTTACATTACGAAGATTAATAAATACCATAACAAATGTATTGCTCATTGTTAGTTAATGCAATAATGTTAACAAAGGAAACATTGTAAAGTGTTACTACCTATATTTTATATTATGTATTTTGTGAAAATTTAACTATTTTCAGTGTAGTAAAATAGTAGGCCTAAACTGGGTTTCAACCATTTCATTATCTTAAAGACGTTGTTCGTTTTGAAATGAGCAACTGTCAGAAAACTGCAATAAAAATTTCAACTATTCTGCAGGTACTTGTCTGCTACATGCACAAGCACCGACAGCGAGACTGTTTAGTGCTGCATCTCATGTCATCGATGAGAAGAGGAACCGACTTTCATGTGAGAAGCAGAGAAGCTACTTTTCATAAAGAAGAACCTGCCACTTTTCCTGAAGAAGTAGGCTAAGTAGGCTTATGTCTAGGACAGTTATTCGTTTGTTGGGGGTTCATCCACATTTTTTGCACTATTCAATGCACATTTGTTGTTGTACACATACAGAGTTACATTCTTTCAGCAGTCAGTTATAGGCCTAACATAAGCTATTTAAGAAGGGGGGCTTCAAAGACGAACAAATAAAAATATTTTTTTATTTTACTAATTTATTTATTTTAAGTTATATTGTGCTCTGTTTGTATAATATCTGCTGGAATGTTAAAAAAAATGTTCAGTGTTAAATAAATATTTTGAAATTGTATTTAATTTTATTTATTTCTCTGAAAAGCAACACAAAATAGTAAAAAGCTAATTTTTACTATTTAATTATTGTAATGGTGAAAATATTGGCAAAATAAATGGAAAAAAATGTGAAACACCGCGTTCGTTATTCGGCCTTCGGCCAAGCATTTCATTATTATTCGGCTTCGGCCAAGAATTTCATTTCGGTGCATCCCTAAGTATTAGGATACTTTATGATGGAATTTCTGGTAACCTCCACCTCTAGTGCTTGGTCACAAGATATCTCGAAGTCCAAAACACATAAGTAGATTAAAGGACAAAAACTTGATGTCAATCCTCCAGGGAAGAATCAAAATTCCTACAATCAGTCTCTTTGTTCAAGTGCCATGGCATAAGCTTTCCAATTATGGCTAAGTGAATAGTGTGCTTGCTTGAACAAAAACTCATCTTCCCCATTTAAAAATGCAGAAGACTTCATCTGCTCTTCTTGACAAGGTTTCCATTCACAATTAAAGGGGTGTGTTAAACAAGATATTCTTACACCTGACAGTTTCAGTAATTATGTCTCTCGTTGACAGTCACAGAAATTGATCCATCAAAGCAATGCATCTGGCACTATCTTCTTTGATTGTGGTTATATAGTAGTGAGAAATTATTTTTATTTTATTTAATGTTTTTACTACTACCATCATTCAGCTAATTATGTATTTTATATAGCTTTAAAAAAGTAAGAAATGCTATTATTTTTTTCTTTATAATGCATAAGGTATATTTAACTGAAGGAGCCAGCCACAAAAAGATGCAGTATTCCTTTTGCAATTCTGAACAAAAGTGAAGTACTTTAGTTTTAGCTAATATGCGTTGGAATAGTTAAACAAGTTACATTTTATCAGATTGCAAGGGGACCTGTGAAAATTGCTAGCAACTTTGTTTAGTATTATGTTTCTTATTTGCTTCAAACTACATTTAAAAACAACTAAATGATGATGTGCTCAAAAAGAGAAAGATTAATATTATTGTGATGGTTTTCTTTAGGCTATATAACAACTTTTGTAATTGGCTGATGTAGAACTGTTAATGTCACACAATACTATTTAAAGCTCTTTCAAAAATGTACCAGTGGTGCTATCTCAGTTAAGAGAACAATAGACACCATTCAAACTATATGCAGTAGGTGTAGTGCAAAGACAATTTGACTGTTCAGAAAACATCTCCAATTAGAAGCGTAATCTGCTTCAGATTGAGAATCTGGTGGAAAGTAAACTAGAAACCATAAACAGGCTTTAGGATTCAATTTGACATAGTCAGAAATGGTAGAAGATAAACTTTGCACCATCAGCCTTTCAGTTTATGGAACAGTTCAACAAATAAGCAATTATGTCTAAAGCACAAAATTCACTATTAGTGTCATTAGTCTGACAGAGGGCGTGAAAATACATCTATATATTCTCTTTTCTTATTAAATTTACAAAAATAATAATACTGAGACTCAAAGAAAGTGGAAGTTTATTAACAAATTACGATACCAAGCTTCATGCCAGCAGAAGCAAAGTCAAATGCAGAACTGGTAAATGAGTGACTGGACACAAATGAGGAGTATTGGGCATGAGTACAATTCTGTAATTGTCAATCTGTTCGATTTTGTTGCTTTTGTACAATTTAGTATCATTCACTACTGCTGTACAGTAAATGATGTCATACAAGGTCATGCAAACAAGTAGTTTCCCTTCGGGGATTAACACATTGTACCAAATAAACTATATATTGTGCTACTGATTTCATTTATCTTTGTTATACCTATAAACGCAATACCAAGAGGTATTTAATGGAACTATGTTGCCTGACAGTAAAGTTAAAGCTAAAATATAGTTCAATGTGTGAAATTATAAAGGGCCCAAAACCTTTTGTAGTTGCTTTGCTTTCACAGTTTTGCGAGGGCCCTGAATAAAATTCTGAAATATACGGAATGCAAGTGAAGAGCCAGTTGTGTAGTTATAACATTTTGTACTTTCTAATGATTATAAGTGGATAATGCTTCTTCTTGAAAGGTCAGTAAGAGTATGAAGAAGTCCAGTCTCCGCCAAAAACAGTTGCTTGATTTCAAAGTGTGGAAATTTTACTTTTTAAATTATAATAAACATTAAATGTAAGGAGTCATTTAGGCAACAAACTTTTACTGCATTAAAACTTGCTACCATGTGCTTTAATTGTTTAATTAGCTAAGTCTGCCAAGCGTGTACGTGACCCAGACAGAGAAACCTGGCAAAACCTACTATATTTATTAAGAGGGAATTATCTGATTCAGCGTCCTAGTATACTGTAATTCCATTCCTAAAAAAAGCTTCATACATTTGCTGCATGTATATAACTAAATAAATAATTGGTATTTTCGCTGCTTGAATTGTATCAATTTTAACTGTTGGGTTAAAATATACTTTAAAGAAATCAACAAAATATGGCTGCACTAACTAAACTGTGTGCCCTTTATAGGATCAACTCTACATCAAATGTGCAAACAGGATAGAAGGGTCAAATGAAAAGCTAGACATTTTTGATTTTTGAGAAGCCATGGAAAGATCATCAGATCAAGGAGAATTCACATCCAAATATATTTCCTTTTGCAGTAACTTTTAAGGTATGTTTTTATACACAACAGACTGAAACTTTAATCCAAAGAAAATCTAACTTTTAGCCAAAGATATCCCACAACCATCTGCTAAAAGTGAACTCTCCTTCAGAACACCTTCCCTTAAATATGGAGATTCCAGGCTGAAATTCTGAATTAACTGCTGGTATTTTTTTGAATAAACAATCATCCTCAGAAATTTACGAAGTGATACCAAAAATTGCCCACAATTTGCAGATGCAGTTTTTGGCAGATTGGTGAACCTCTGCTCATCTTTACTTCTGAGAGACTATGCTTTGTGAAGATGCTCTTTTTATACCCAATCATGTTACTGACCTGTAGCCAATTAACCTAATGAGTTGCAAAATGTTCCCCCAGCTCTTTCTTTTTAGCACCACTACTTCTCCTGCTTTTTGTTGCCCAGTCCCAACTTTAAGATGTGTTGCTGCAATCAAATTCAAAATGATCTACAAACCGGATTCCAAAAAAGTTGGGACACTAAACAAATTGTGAACAAAAACTGAATGCAATGATGTGGAGATGGCAAATGTCAATATTTTATTTGTAATAGAACGTAGATGACAGATCAAACGTTTAATCCGAATAAATGTATCATTTTAAAGGAAAAATATGTTGATTTAAAATTTCACGGTGTCAACAAATCCCATAAAAGTTGGGACAAGTAGCAATAAGAGGCTGGAAAAAGTAAATTTGAGCATAACGAAGAGCTGGCAGACCAATAAACACTAATTAGGTCAATTGGCAACATGATTGGGGATAAAAAGAGCTTCTCAGAGTGGCAGTGTCTCTCAGAAGCCAAGATGGGTAGAGGATCACCAATTCCCACAATGTTGCGCAGAAAGATAGTGGAGCAATATCAGAAAGGTGTTACCCAGCGAAAAATTGCAAAGACTTTGCATCTATCATCATCAACTGTGCATAACATCATCCGAAGATTCAGAGAATCTTGAACAATCTCTGTGCGTAAGGGTCAAGGCCGTAAAACCATACTGGATGCCCGTGATCTCCGGGCCCTTAAACGACACTGCACCACAAACAGGAATGCTACTGTAAAGGAAATCACAGAATGGGCTCAGGAATACTTCCAGAAACCATTGTCGGTGAACACAATCCACCATGCCATTCGCCGTTGCCAGCTGAAACTCTACAGTGCAAAGAAGAAGCCATTTCTAAGCAAGATCCACAAGCTCAGGCGTTGTCACTGGGCCAGGGATCATTTAAAATGGAGTGTGGCAAAATGGAAGACTGTTCTGTGGTCAGATGAGTCACGATTCAAAGTTCTTTTTGGAAATCTGGGACGCCATGTCATCCGGACCAAAGAGGACAAGGACAACCCAAGTTGTTATCAACACTCAGTTCAGAAGCCTGCATCTCTGATGGTATGGGGTTGCATGAGTGCGTGTGGCATGGGCAGCTTGCATGTCTGGAAAGGCACCATCAATGCAGAAAAATATATTCAGGTTCTAGAACATATGCTCCCATCCAGACGTCATCTCTTTCAGGGAAGACCCTGCATTTTTCAACAAGATAATGCCAGACCACATTCTGCATCAATCACAACATCATGGCAGCGTAGGAGAAGGATCTGGGTACTGAAATGGCCAGTCTGCAGTCCAGATCTTTCACCTATAGAGAACATTTGGCATCATAAAGAGGAAGGTGCGACAAAGAAGGCCCAAGACAATTGAACAGTTAGAGGCCTGTATTAGACAAGAATGGGAGAGCATTCCTATTTCTAAACTTGAGAAACTGGTCTCCTCGGTCCCCAGACATCTGTTGAGTGTTGTAAGAAGAAGGGGAAAATAGTGGTGAAAATGGCCTTGTCCCAACTTTTTTGGGATTTGTTGACACCATGAAATTCTGAATCAACATATTTTTCCCTTAAAATTATACATTTTCTCAGTTTAAACTTTTGTTCCGTGATTTATGTTCTATTCTGAATAAAACATTAGAAGTTGGTACCTCCACATCATTGCATTAAGTTTTTATTCACGATTTGTATAGTGTCCCAACTTTTTTGGAATCCGGTTTGTAATATTTTTAATGAAATAGTAAAATGTTTTACTTTCAACATTTCATATGTTTTCTATGTTCTATTGTAATTAAAATAAGGGTTTATTAAATTTGCAAAACATTGCATTCTGTTTTTAATTAAATTTTTCACCGCATCCCAACTGGACTTGGGGTTATACTTATTCAAACCAAAGTTAATTGATAAGTAGACTCAGCTGCTGGAAAAAGCCAGACCCTAAATCACCCATATATTGACCTTTACCATGAGAGTGAAGATTTCTGGAACAACATGTAAAAAAAAATACAAAAGAGATAAGGGAAAAGTTGTTGAAACATCAATCAGGATAGCATTCTTATAGCTCTAGGACTCCACTGCATCACAATGGAACCATTTTTTCCAAATAATGAACATTTGGAACAATAGCAAATGTTCTGGCAAAAGTCTTGTTTGCCAAATTTTCCATAAGTGCATGACGATAACTCATTCAACAAGTCATAGAAGAACATCTAAAGAAGAGAGGCCTCTGCAGTTTCAGATAAGGTCAGTTTTCCTGACACCATGATAAGAAAGAAACAAGAGTAAAAAATAGGATATATGGGAGTTTACCAGAAACTCAGAACGCAGAACCCTCTCCTAACCAAGAGTATTATCAGTTATTGTCTTACATTTACAAAGAAGCACCTGGATGATCTCCAAGTCTTTTGGAATAATGTTCAATGGATAGATCAGTCAAAAACAAAAATTCTCTGGACAGCATAGGTTCCACAATGTCTGACAAAAAGCTGATAGGGCGGGCATTCAACAACAAGAATATCACACTAACAATAAAACATGAGGCTGGAATTGTAATGGTGGGGGATTCCTTGTTGGCTCATGATCTGGAAGACTTATCATTACTGAAGGAACCATAAATTCTCCACTTTAACAGAATATTCTTAAGTAAAATGTCCAGTCATCTGTCTGTAACATGAAGCTAATGTGTAATGCGATCATGCGCAAGAAAAATGGCCCAAAACACAAATGCAAGTATACAACTGAATGGCACAGAAGAAACCAAAACAAAAGGTCTGGAATGTCCAGGTCAAAGTTCTGACTTAAACCATTAGAGATGATATGGCAGGACCTGAAACAAACAGTTCACACTTGCAAACTTACCAATGTGTTTGAATTAAAGAAACTCTGAAACTCTAAAGATTCTAAAACAAAGTGCTGAAACTATGTGACAATTACTTTTTCACATGATAGGGCTGTTGAATAATTTAATTCCTTGAATAAAAAAAGTAATGATTCAAAACGTTATTTGTGTTCAGGCCATTCATTAGGTAAAATAGAGGATAATAGATAGGGGTCATATACAGATTTAACAGCATTATACAGACAGACAGACAGACACTTTATTAATCCCAAGGGGAAATTCAGATAATCCAGCAGCAGTATACTGATACAAAAAAACAATATTAAATTAAATAGTAATAAAAATGAAAAAAGAAAAAAAAAAAAGCACACAATAACTTTGAGTAATGTTAGCATTTACTCCCCCGGGTGGAATTGAAGAGTCGCATAGTTTGGGGGAGGAACGATCTCCCCAGTCTGTCAGTGGAGTTGGACAAAAGTCTGTCACTGAAGCTACTCCTCTGCCTGGAAATGACACTGTTCAGTGGATGCAGTGGATTCTTCATGATTGACAAGAGTTTGTTTAATGCCCGTCGCTCTGCCACAGATGTTAAACTGTCCAACTTTACTCCTACAATAGATCCTGCCTTCTTAACAAGTTTGTCCATGCGTGAGGCGTCTTTCATCTTTATGCTGCCTCCCCAGCACACCACCGCGTAGAAGAGGGCACTCGCCACAACCGTCTGGTAGAACATCTGCAGCATCTTATTGCAGATGATGAAGGATGCCAACCTTCTCAGAAAGTATAGTCGGCTCTGACCTTTCTTACATAGAGCCTTAGTATTGGCAGTTCAGTCCAATTTGTCATCCAGCTGCACTCCCAGATATTTATAGGTCTGCACCCTCTGCACACAGTCACCTCTGATGATCACAGGGTCCATGAGGGGCCTGGGCCTCCTAAAATCCACCACCAGCTCCTGGGTTTTGCTGGTGTTAAGATGTAAGTGGTTTGAGTGGCACTATTTAACAAAGTCTTTGATTAGCTTCCTGTACTCCTCCTCCTGCCCACTCCTGATATAGCCCACAATAGTAGTGTCATCAGTGAACTTTTGCACGTGACAGGACTCCAAATCATATTGGAAATCTAATGTATATAGATTGAACAGGACCAGAGGAGGTACAGTCCCCTGCAGCGCCCCTGTATTGCTGAACACAATGTCAGACCTGCAGTTCCCAAAACACACATATTGAGGTCTGTCTGCAAGACAGTCTACGATCCATGCAACCAGGTGTGAGACTACTCCCATCTCAGTCAGCTTGTCTCTAAGGAGCAGAGGTTGGATGGTGTTGAAGGCGCTAGAGAAGTCCAAAAACATAATTCTTACTAGGGATGCACCGATACCAGTATCTGGTATCGGCCTCAATACCACATTTTCTAAAGTACTTGTACTCGTTAAAAGTCCCCCGATACCGGGGACCGATACCACGGTCTGAGAAATGTCTATGTTTGGCGTGTAAGGGGTTAATCACAGGCGCCGAGTGCCCGCCCCCAGGCCCCGGCTGCAGCTCAGAGCGGGGAGAAGGCAAGGCGAGACACGTCAGCCGTGTGGAACTATTTCAAAGTGAATAAAGACGACAAAACAAAGGCGGACTGCAAATTGTGCTCAGCGAAATTGTCCAGAGGAGGCTCAAAAGGTAGCGCATTTAACACAAGTAATTTAATCAAGCACCTAAAATCCCAACACGACGAGTACAAAGAGTTTACCCACTCTTCTAAACCAACACAACCCACACTGCAGCAAACTCTTGCAAGACGAGAGAAAATGTCCAGAGACAATCTACGTGCTGTGAAAATAACACAGGCAATTATCGAGTACATTGCATTGAGTGACCAGCCACTCTCGGAGGTAGAAAATGTGGGATTCCTGCGTCTCCTCCATGTTCTGGAGCCCAGATATAATGTCCCAAGCTGCCGCAACATGACTGACACGGAGCTGCCTAAACTACACGACTCAGTGAAAAAACATATCCACAGCCTACTGCAAGCCTCCTCTGTGTTTAGTTTCACCACGGATATTTGGACAAGCAGTGTTAGCCCTGTGTCGCTAATTAGCCTACCCTCCCAGTAGATAGACGAGAGTTTCACGCCGCAACGAGCCATATTACATGCGAAACAATTCTGCGGCCCGCACACCAGCCAGGCTATAGTGCATGTGTTTGAGGAAATGCTCCAGACATGGGGTATACCTAAAACATCAGTACATGTTGTGCTTCGTGACAATGCCAAAAACATGATTAAAGCCATGAATGACGCAGGGGCTCCCAAGTCTGCCGTGTGTCACGCACACGCTCCAACTGGCTGTTCACGGGGGCATATTAGCACAGAGGAACATAGCTGATGCTATAGCAGTGGGGCGGAAAATAGTTGGACATTTTTAACATTCCGCCTTAGCCTACTCCAGCCTCGAGGACATTCAGGGACAGCTCAACCAGCCAATAAAGAGACTGCAGCAGGACGTACAGACGTGCTGGAACAGCACGTATTACATGCTCCAGTCCCTCATTGAGAAAAGCGAGTGCTGGGGGTGTATGTGTCCGAGCATGAACTCCCTGACTATCTCACCGCTCACCAATGGGCTCTTATGGAGAAGACTGTTGCCATCCTCGCCCCCTTTGAGGAACTAACTAAAAAAAGTGAACAGCTACGACGCACTAGCCTCTGATGTCATCCCAGCTGTGACTGTGCTAGCGAGACTTCTAAACAGAGAAACAGACGAGGACCACGGCGTCAAAACAATGAAAGCAACCTTACTGGCAGCTGTCAAGAAGCGCTTCAGTGACGTCGAGACCAACCCACTGTACTTCATCTCCACCATACATGACCCAAGGTAAAGTCTGTGTGCTATAGGTATTCAATGATAAACTACAGTACTAAATGTAAGATTAACTTCCATCTGAAATATTATATTATATTTTTGTAACTAAAATACACAAATACAAATGTATGCAATATATATAATATGAAATATATTTACCTTATTACTACCAGAAAGCCAAATGGCTGGCATTTGTGACAGTGGTTTAGGGGAAACTAAAATCAGTCCTATTTTTCCACATATTAATACATTCATGAATTTTGTTCAGGTATAAAGATCGCTTCTTCTCCAACAACACAGCTCCGGACACCAAGCTGCACCTGAAGCAGGAGCTGCAGATGATGTCCAGAGCTGAGGCAGAGGGGAGTCGGGCAGAAGCTGCAGAACCTCCTGCTAAACTGTTCCTCAAGGCCCAGGCCAGCACTAGCATCAGTCTGGACACTGTATTTGAAGAAATCGCTAAGGAGCAGCCCCAGGCATCACAGCCGCTGGCAGCAGGTGCTGCCATTGAGCTTGACACATACCTCGAAGAGGCCCCAAGCCCTCGTTAAGACAGTCCTCTGAAGTACTGGGGTGTCAACAAAATCATGTTCCCCACTTTGGCTAAAATGGCCCAGAAATACCTCTCAGCCCCATGTAGCAGTGTGGAAAGTGAAAGGCTTTTTAGCTCAGTGTCAGTTATCCTTTCTTTTGTAGATCCACATCAGTGATGTGGCTTTATAAATACACTGAAATTAACCGCATAATGCTCATTAGTTTATGCATCTGATTATAATTAACATGTAACAATATAATGGTCCACAGAATGGTCAAACTATTCCCAATAACATAACTGCTTTAGCATTGTTACTCTCACTGCATCTCGGATCATCTTTTTCTATATTACTCTGACTGCTCTGACCACTCAGAGTATTTATATCACTGTATCTGAGTGTGAATCACAGCCATACAGCAGCTGATCAGAAAGAGTATATCAGTATACAGAATCAAGCACACGCTGCCTCAGCCATGCTGTCTATTGAACTGCTCTCATATGACAAACGCTTCAGAGCCTTTCCTGTACTGACCTCGCAGTTCAGAAACAGTTTCATCTCAAGAAATCTAAACGCACTCAATCAGTCCATCAAGTGCTCCTTGTAGAACTGTTTGTACTTATTAGTACAATCACCTCTTTGTAAACTTGCACTACAGTTATAATATGGCACAACCTGAGACACTTTATAAAGCGCGTATTTACATATGATGACGATATAATTTTTAAGATAAAATGCAGCAAAATTTGTTTATTATATTATACAGATAAAACTTTAACTTTAACTATATGGTGCAGCAGCTCTAGCAAGCCGCTGGCGCTCCGTTCACGGATTGTTCCTGCCTCACACTGTATTCTTGCTGGTGCTGATGCGACACTGGAAGGACAGATGGATAGAATAATTAAACACATACTACGAAGATATTTCGATGTTCTTTAAAAGTTTTGAAGAATCGGCGTTCTAAACTTACAGATGGCTTAACAAAAGAGCTGATTGTGTGGAAATTGGGTATTTAGAGAAAGAAAAGTAAGGACAGGAACTGGAGGTTAGTACATTTGAAAGAGACAGTACTGCTACAGTAAAGTATTTCATCGAAGGTAGCACATGGCACAGCAAGAATCTTGCGTGAAACATGAATAATCACTGCACCACCGTGTTTCCATGTTTAATAACATGCTTTAACTCCTATCATCATGAAAATGATATCACGTAATGATCTCAGTATTTTAATTATTCAGAGAGCTGTAATATCACAAATGTAATGGATTCTGTGTCCTGTCGGAGGAAGAGAAAGCCCGGAAGCACACAGTGATTCGCACACATAGAGCAGAAGATCAAATACAAAACAAAGCATTTAACGTGCTACTTTAGTTACCGTGGGATTGAGAAACTAGTAAATTAAACGGTTTTAAGATTAAGTTTATGATGTTCTACTTTAATGACAAAAAACTATGTGATTAAAGCAGAAATTTAGAGATTAAAGTTAACATTTCATGCTTTTTCCCCACTGTGTGCCTTTTTTTTTCTCTGTACCCTAATAAACATTCATAAGACACTCAGACGGTGGGCTACGACTCGCCTTTTCACAGCGACTTTGATATTTGACAACTTCTTTTTTATTTCCGGACTGTGTGACTTTTTGAACGTGAGCTTTCAAGTTTCTCCAATACGCTATGTCACTTGATCAACTTTCTTTTGTTGTTTATACCACTGTTTAAACCAACAAATAGTACGTTTTTTCTTTGCCTCCACTTGGTATTCGCTGAAATTATTCTATTTTACCTCTTGCTTTTGCCATTGCCTTTACACAGAAGGCTGAGCTTAAGGGCTATTTATATTGATTTGCATATTCAAAGATGCGTAATTCTGGGAGGAGTTGGGGCGGGACAGCAGGTGCATGCACGTGCGTTACTTTTCACTCTGACCGAGATTTATGTAGCGGAAGAACGTGGAAGTTGGCGTACGCACAGATTTATGCATCTGGATTTTTTTGTGCATAAGCTCATTTCCACTTTTGTCCGTACGCCATGTTATACTGTGAATTCTACGCACAGTGTTATACATGAGGCCCCAGAAGGTGACTAAAATGGTTGAAAATGTGACCACAAATAGGCTTTGGTGATTGTCATTTCTATTTAGTTGGCCAGTGGTGAATGACATCATTGAAACAGGTGCAAATTAACTTTTTTTTTTTTTTTTTTAAATTGTTGAACGAATGTTCCGTTAACATATGTGATACACAGTGAAAATGACTTGTAGAGGTGCATGCTAAAATATTTTCTAAATACACGTCGCAGCTGACATGGCAGCCAAGTATTCCAAATGGTGCTTTTCAAGGAGAGATTGGTTTACGCTTGTTCAAGAATGATGAACGAAGGGCTGAATATGAAACAATGGGTAATCAAAACTCAAGGAAGATATGCAAAACATTTGAAATTCATCTGCCCATTACGTGATCCTCTGTTATGAAGAGATATGTGCCCCATGGAATTCAGTGTCCCTTCTGATTTAACACAGGTACACTAAGGTGCGACTGTCATGGATCTTCTCACATTCAAGTATTTTTGCATGCTGTTTCCCTTTTGATTTAATGCATGCTTCGTGCAAAATGCCAGCCTGTCTTTCATTTAACATGGCGCCTGCCCGCTGTCTCCTCATGCACAACAATGTGATGAAGTCTGCATTTTAAGGTTTATTGTCATTTTACTGGGTGCTCTGCATTTGACAGAGGACAGTGAACTTTCTTAATATGGTACTGATGAATGCCACTTTACTAGTTGTTACTTCAGTCATTTTGGCATGTGCACTGTATGTTCTGGTACCAAACACTTTTCAATAGGAGCACATCAACAAAGAAACATGCAAAATAAGATTTAGCAAAAAATTAATAACAGCAATAATTACAATTAATAATTCATTACTTGATAATAAAGAACCCTGTACAAAGACATTTTAAACACAAGTTGTCAGAATAAATGTACTAATTCACTTTATGTTGTACATGGTGCCTTTCTCTTAAAACATTTACTATATTTTTTCTCCTAGAAAAGTGGGAAAGGCTTTGTTGTGGAACTCAAATTTCATCCCTGTCATATGAGTGATTAAATCTGTGTGAATGAAATAAATTTAAGATTTAAAAAAAAAAAAAAACCTTGCCTATCATGGCCACCATTTTAAATTGGGGGAGAATTTGAATTTCACAGCAGGCATCATCTATACTAATAAAAGGCAAAGCCCGCCCTCCCTCCCTCCCTTACTCACTCACTCACTCACTCACTCACTCACTCACTCACTCACTCACTCACTCACTCATCACTAATTCTCCAACTTCCCGTGTAGGTAGAAGGCTGAAATTTGGCAGGTTCATTCCTTACAGCTTCCTTACAAAAGTTGGGCAGGTTTTATATCGAAATTCTACGCGTAATGGTCATAACTGGAAGCTGTTTTTCTCCATTTACTGTAATGGAGATGAGCTTCAACGCCGTATGAGTTTCGTGTGACATCATCACGCCTCCCACGTAATCACGCAGTACATAGAAAACCAGGAAGACCTCCAAAAAGCGCTGAAGAAAACATGCATTATATAATTATATACAACCATATTCATGAGTTCTGCTACTTCGGAAACAAAGCACGATGTAAACCTACACTTTAAATTAAGTTCATAGACAGGCTTCCGCTGGCGTTTGTAATTTAGTGCCTGCCCATATAAGGCCGTCCGTCAGCGGCAATCCAATAGCAAACTCCCACTAAATATTCACGGGTGAAGGACTGTGCTTATGGAGAGGAAGATGAGATGGTCAGGGTGGTGTTTGACACAAACTCAGCGAAACTGCGAGAGAAAGGACTAAGGTAACATTAAATACAGCCATGGACATCACACGAGATGGCACCAGCACAGCTGGGAACCTTCGATGCATGTACACTGAGCGGCTCACGTGAACTAACGCAGTGCACAGATAAAAAGCAACAGTTCCAAAGCTGAACAAAACCGAATTACACAATTGAAAAGGCAGCAAAAAATATGAAGCGTCTGATACATACAAGCATATTCATAAATCCAGCTACTGCGGAAACAAAGCACACGGTGGAAAAAGTCAATGTCCCGCTAAAGGAAGACAGTGTAAAAAACCCGTGCATGCAGTGTGTCAGGTCTCAGATAAAGAAGAAGACGAGCTGTTTATTGATGCAGTAAGAAACGAATCGATGAATGAAACCTGTCATCTTTACAACGGTTGACAAACACGAAATGTAACTTGAACACAACACATCCTACAAATACGAACCTGAATGAAAGAAATAATGATAATCAAATCCTTGATGACAGCAACACTCATAACAGTCACAAAACAATTACATTGTCATTCATGTTACATTATTATTAAAATGTTTCCTTCTTTAACACACTACTTCTCCGCTGCGAAGCGCGGGTATTTTGCTAGTTATCCTATAAAACTCTTTATCCTGTGTATTACATGCACAGTTGATCACAGCAGATTAAAACTGATCAAACTGTGAACATTGTGTAGTTAGAATGATGCAGTGTTTTTAATAAGCCTATCAGACAGTCTTCTATAGCACATTTATCTCTACTGTGCCCCTCCTTCCCTTCCACAAAAGGGAATACTCATTTGCACAGCTGAGACATTGCTGTAGAAATGCATGCCCCTGTAAGCTTGCAAAATCAACACTTTATAGCTGAAAGTGTTCAAAATGTATTTTAAAATACTGTAGACAGTCTTTTATATCAATTTCATATTAAATGTGCCTCTCCATCCCATCCACTTCAGGGGACATTCATTTTCCACACCAGAGCTTTTGCTGTTGAAATGCTCTTCTGTTTACAAAATGAACATTGAAGAGCTAAAATTGAGCTAAACCTATTTAAAATAATCTAGGATGTCTATTACTACATTTTTCTCCACTGTGCCATTTGTCCTGACCACTGGAAGGGATACTTATTGCTTCAGGTGGTGCAGAGCTGTAAAAATGTGTGCCCCCTGTATGCTGCTTACAAAATGAACAATGGGGAGGTAAAATCCTTCAAAATGTATATTAAAAGGTTGTAGAAAGTCTTGACACTTGTCTCTTGGCCTTCTGTCTAATCAACTGGGGTGGGGGCTGTACTCATTTCCTCAGCTGGAGCAGAGTTGTAAAAACGGGTGACCCCTGCTATCATTTTGCCTCAAGCTGTAGCAGCTATTGACACACAATCAAGGGGATATCAGACAGACTATTAAGGAATGTAAAGTTGCAGGAGTTTCTGCAGCACACTGGGCTAGGATCACTTGTTTGGCATAAAAATATGGTGACCCAGGAAAACACACAGATATCTCAGGCAGACCTGAAAACAAAAAAGCAGGGAAAATCAGTGAGTAGTATCAATACAGGTATTACTTTTCAGAATGTCCAACTTGTATGCGCAAATCTTACCATCTTTAGGGATAACCTTAAACTGTACTCAAAGAAAACTGTGGAGGTTTAACAGTGAAAGAACTGGAAAGCTAGTTTGAATATATGACATGGGTCTGAGATCATTCGTTGCTTCTCTATCCTCTATCATGACTCATGGTCAAGCACTTTTGGAGAAAATAGACTGACACTTTAATTAAACGGTTGTGTACTTGACCTGGACACAGACAGGCGGACATGTTGTTCTTCAACCACCACACGTTTATTATTTACACTATTATTTACAATTAAATGGTCACTCAGACCCAGTTCAGTTAGTGCAAAACGCCAAACACAGTCCTGGCCACGCAATGCCTTCTTCTCGGGCCGCCTCCACTCTCCTCTCTTGCCTCATCCTCTTCCACCCGACTCTAGCCCTGAATAAAGTGAGACGGCCCCGTTTATAGTCTCCCAGATGAGCTCCAGGTGGCCCCCGGCATTCCCTCGTTGGCCACGCCCCAGCGTGGCGGAAGTGCCGGCTGTTCTCCCGGCAGCTTTCCAGGTGTCCTTCCTATTCTTCACCCCAGCACTTCCTGGTGTGGCAGAAGTGCTGAGGGAACAGGTCCCCAAGGCATTGGGGCGCCTCCTGGCGGTGACCACGGGCCCCTGCAGGGTGGGGCTTTCATGCCCTTAACCCGTGGCCCAAAAAGCAACCAGGAAGGTGGCTAGAACGTGATCCAGGGTGGGCGCAGACCCACATCCGGTCCCTCACGGCGTCCAGACCGGGTCGTTGCCCCTGGCATCCCTCACATGGTATCAATAAGTCTTATTGAGGAATGCACGTGATGTCAAGGTTGCACAAATGGAATGGAGATTACTGAAAATTCTGATTAAACGCCAATTTTCAGACAAGTCTTATAACAGTTTGTGGGAAGTCTTACTGGCAAAAGTCTTTTATTACACAGATTTCCCACAATATTATACAGTAATCCTTCGCTATATCGCGCTTCGACTTTCGCGGTTTCACTCTATCGCGGATTTTAAATGTAAGCACATCTAAATATATATCACAGATTTTTCAGCTGGTTCGCGGATTTCTGCAGACAGTGGGTCTTTTAATGTATGCTACACGCTACCTCAGTTTGTTTGCCCTGTTGATTTCATACAAGGGACGCTATTGGCAGATGGCTTAGAAGCTACCCAATCAGAGCATGTATTACATATTAACTAAAACTCCTCAATGCTATAAGATATGCATCCCGCGCGGAGCTTGATTGTTTACTTGTCTCTGCCTCTCTCTCACCCTCTCTGACATTCTCTGCGCCTGACAGAGGGGCTGTTTGCACAGAGGCTGTTTGCTTAAAAGATACTGACGCTCCCAAAAAAATGCCGCTTTATTGCGGTGCTCGGCATATTTAAAAGCACACGTATTGATTTTTTGATTGTTGCTTTAATCTCGCTCTCTCTCTCTGACGTTCTCTGCGCCTGGCGGAGGAGATGTGAGCAGAGGGCTGTTTGCACAGAGGCTGTTTGCTTAGAAGATACTAACGCTCCTCTAAAAAATGCAGCAGCAAACTTAAAAGCACAAGTATTGATTTTTTGATTGTTTGCTTTTCTTTCTTGGCGCTCTCTCTCTCTCCCTCTGAAATTCTCTGCTCCTGAAGAGAAGAAGATCTATTTGCATTCTTTTAATTGTGAGAAAACTGTCATCTCTGTCTTGTCATGGAGGACAGTTTGAACTTTTGACTAAAGGGTGTTATTTCATGTCTAGAGGGCTCTAATAATGTTAACAGTGTGGGAGAGTTTATAAGGGCTTAAAATATATAAAAATAACTACACAAACATATGGTTTCTACTTAGAGATTTTCGTCTATCGGGGGTTCTGGAGCATACCCCCGCGATCGAGGAGGGATTACTGTACATCTTGTTGAGATCATTCTTGTTCTTCCTATTTCAGCAGCTCAGAGTGAATGTGTCTTTTCAGTACAGAATAAAATCAAAAGTGTGAAATCAACTCAATGTCTTAAACTTGGAGGATTTAGTCAGAATCAGTACTAAAGGTCCATCACTTGAGCAGTTTAATAATGAGCCCTGTGTCAAAAGCTGGCTCACTTCAATCAAGAAGAAATGAATACCACATTACACTAGATAGCTATCCGACACGGACAATACAATGTTCTTAATGACTATACATAGCTTGAAAGTTATAATGACATTCAGTTGCCCAAATCACCAAGACATATAGAAGCACAAGGGAAGGAAACTAATTACACACAAACACACACACACACACACACACACACACGGAGGTTAGAAAGTTAAAAGACTTAAAGATTACTATTTTAAACATTTGATTATTTGGCACCTAAATTAAAGCTACTGGCTCCTAATTTTTTTTCTTTTAGGAGCCACTGGCTCCTTCCAGTGATTTTTTTGTCTAGAACGCTATATATGTGCCCACTTCTCCATTTAGAGTTGTTTCCTGCCTTGTCCTTTATGCTTTTGCTTCTGGCCTCCTATTAATGATTTCAGTAAGTATGATCTGTGAGAGATGGATGGCAATGATTTTTTGAATCCTCCAATGTTTGTGTTCATTAAACCACTGCAAACACACATTCTTGTTTATCGCTAATGGGACTAAAATTTGTTTCAACCACCCACTGGCTCTGCTAATTCATGACAAGATGCAATGCATTTTGCATTCAAATACTGAGAAGTACATCACATGGAAGCCTAAACAATGCAAGAAGTAGAAAAATATACTGTATATGCAGTGGCAAATAGATTGTCACATGTAAAGCAGGCTGAAAAATTTAAAGAAGATTTATAATCTATGCACTATAAACCCAAACTGAGAAGTATACATTGACAAAAATCCTTCATTAGGATTAATGTTATTTTAAAAATATTGTGATTTTCCTTGAATGCCCTAGTTAATATTGGGCAAATTTCCCTTGTGTAACCAACAGAAAGCAGTGCATTATTTACTAAATTATACTAAATTAGTGTGTCTATGAGAAAAACAAACTTTTTATACAAGTCTAGTGATCCTGAGCTCTGTATTTCACTTTCCTGAACACTTGATTTCAAGTTCTGCAATTTTTAAAAGAAACAATATAAAAATATTCATTTTCAGCAGAATATCAGGTATTCTGGGGTTTGCAGAGACTATACAGTAATATACTAAGAACAGAATTTAAAGATGCACTTGATCATTCAATATCTTACTTACCTCAAATAACTAACTAAAAGGGAATGTATTTTTTAATCCCTCTATCTATCCAACCACTTTCTAAATCTGCTTGTCCAGAGCAGGGTTGCAAGCCAGTTGGAGCCTATTAAAATACTCATTGGGCACAAGGAAAGAACAATACTAGGACAGGGTAACAGTAAATTTAGCTCTGACAATCCACTTAACCTGCATGTATTTGGACTGCTGATGGAAACCAAAGCACCCAGAGGAAACCCATGATGAAACAGGTAGAATATGCAAACTCCATGCAGGGAGCATATAGTATTGGACTCAAACTACTGTCTTCTTGCCGCAACACAGGAGTGCTATCCCTGCATTTCAAAATAAAATTACTGTTGATATATAGAAAAGAATTTTTAAAAATTGATCTATTGGTAATTGATACAGAATGCTTGGAAAATTCAAGTAAAGAAAACAGTGCTAATTTTCCAGTAAATGGCATTCTTAATTTAGTAAGAAGAATGTTTTGCTTATATTTTTCCATTGCTAGCTAAACACATGCAACATGAACATTACTCTTTAGTAACCAAGTGGATCTGGATATATGTCCAATGTGTATTCCATAAACAATTCAATAAAAAGACATACTGTATATTTTAAAAGATATGGAATCAGATATGTAATTGTTATTAATTTTGATTACCTTGAAGCACTGTTTGTGTGGCCCTAATATTTTTTACCAGTAACCCAGATGGGTGTATTTGACTTTTGCTCAGAAAAACTTAACTAGTTTAATAACTGTTTGTTTGTTTTGTATTTTTTAACATTGATAATACCTATTTTATTCAAAACTTAATTTCTTACTGATGTACATACTGTATAAATAAAGGACATTCAACATTTGAGGAATATTTCAAATAGGGTACCAAACTGAATTTAGTTTTGTTGGTGTTACATGCTGTTAAATTATGAATTATACTATATAGTGCATGAGGCAGGGTGTACCACTCAAAGTGGCTTGAATCCAGAATGACACAAAAATGCAGAAATAATCAAAGACAGGCTGATTTTTATTCTAATAAAGGAGGATTTATCCTAAACATCTTGATATTTAGCATTATCCACATTACCCTAACCAAAGTCTCTGTTCCCACTCAAGAGAAGCTACACTGTAGCCAGATGCTACCATCACCATCATACCTGACAACAGGTGTTGTGTTCTTTGGCTAATGAGCTTGTGTCAAACATAGCCTTTTGGATGTAAGGCTAAAGAAACCCTCTAGACAGGCAGACAGACAGACAGATACTTTACCTTAGATGTATCAGATCATTTCCAGAGACTGAGTATGTCTTCTTGCAAAATTTGTAGGAGCACCTATCAAATCAAATTTTTATCTATACTAATAAAAGGCAATGCCCTCACTAACTCACTCACTAACTCACTTTCTCATCACTAATTCTCCAACTTCCCGTGTAGGTAGAAGGCTGAAATTTGGCACGCTTATTCCTTACAGCTTACTTACAAAAGTTAAGCAGGTTTCATTTAGAAATTCTACGTAGCGGTCATGGGTCGATAACGGTCGACAACGTCCGCCATGTTGAACTTAATTTATGGCCCCATCCTCACGAAATTTGGTAGGCGGCTTCCCTGCGCTAACCAAAACCAATGTACGTACTTATTTTGGTGGTATGACGCCACTGTCGGCCACCATATTGAATTTTCAAAACGTCACTAATTCTACAACTTCCCGTGTAGGTAGAAAACTGACATTTGGCAGGCTCATTCCTTACAGCTAACTTACAAAGGTTAAGCAGGTTTCATTTCGAAATTATACACATAACGGTCAACAATGTCCGCCATGTTGAACTTACTTATTCATGGCCCCATCATCACGAAATTTGGTAGGCGGCTTCCCTGCGCTAACCAAAACCAATGTACATACTTCTTTTGGTGGTATGACGCCACCGTCACCCGTCATATTGAACTTTCCAACGTCACTAATTCTCCAAATTCCTGTGTAGATAGAAGGCTGAAATTTGGTACTTATTTCGGTGGTATGATGCCACTGTCGGCCGCCATATTGAACTTTTCAACAGTCTTTGGTACTTATAGACCCATCTTCAAGAAATTTGGTACGCGGGTTCCCAACGCTAACTGAATTCTAGTTACTTACATATATATGTCCATAGCCTGCAGCTCAGTCACCAAGTGAGGCAGCATTGGGTCC
>NC_053159.1:45783974-45826474 GCF_016835505.1 Polypterus senegalus
TACTCAGCCTCCCATCGGTTTTAAAGGCTCTATTTTCAGAATCAACTTTTCTCTTCAGCATCGTGTGAGCTAGCTTCGCAATAACTTGCAGCATCATAAGGTAGACTTGATTAACGCGTAAGTGTTGGCAAGGCAGCTGAAGCGCTGCATTATGGGATCTGTAGTTTATTGTGTTACCAGCGCTTCATATACCGGGCTTTAATAACAATAATACAGTATATAAAATGATCTCGGGGCGGATATAATTACGCCGGGCGGATGTGGCCCGACCCTTGAGTTTGACACATATGGACTAAATAGAACTTGAAAAGATATATTTTTCAAATGTGATCGCGCAATTCAGATAGAGTTGGCGCACTACAGCCTGCATGCCTCAATAAGTCATCCTCCCTCGCTCTTACTTTTTACCGTTCATCTAATGAATACACTGAGTATGGCTTTACCAAAACAATCATTGATGGCGAATAAAGTATCCATATGTAGATCGGGATATATATATATATATATATATATATATATATATACATATATATATACCAGCGTATCGCAGCGAGTAGTGTGTTAAAAAGCTAGAAAAGAAAAGGGAACATTTTAAAAATAACGTAACATGACTGTCAATATACAGTATTTGTTTTGTGAGTGTTACTGAGTGTTGCTGTCATCAAGGATTTGATTATCATTATTTCTTTCAATCAGGTTCGTATTTGTAGGATGTGTTGTGTTCAAGTTACATTCCGTGTTTGTCAATCGTTGTAAAGATGACAGGTTTCATTCATCGATTCGTTTCTTACTGCATCAATAAACAGCTCGTCTTCTTCTTTATCTGAGACCTGACACACTGCATGCACGGTTTTTTTTACACTGTCTTCCTTTAGCGGGACATTGACTTTTTCCAACGTGTGCTTTGTTTTGGATTTATGAATATGCTTGTATGTATCAGGCGCTTCATATTTTTGCTGCCTTTTCAATTGTGTAATTCGGTTTTGTTCAGCGCTCTTTGGAACTGTTGCTTTTATCTGTGCACTGCGTCAGTTCACGTGAGCCGCCGTGTACATGCATCGAAGGTTCCCAGCTGTGCTGGTGCCATCTCGTGCTATGTCCATGGCTGTATTTAATGTTACCTTAGTCCTGGCACTTAAAACTTTCTCTCGCAGTTTCACTGAGTTTGTGTCAAACACCACCCTGACCATCTCATCTTCCTCTGCATAAGCACAGTCCTTCACCCGTGAATATTTAGTGGAGTTTGCTATTGGATTGCCGCTGACGGACGGCCTTATATGGGCAGGCACTAAATTACAAGCGCCAGCGCAGCCTGTCTATGAACTTAATTTAAAGTGTAGGTTTACATCGTGCTTTGTTTCCGAAGTAGCAGAACTCATGAATATGGTTGTATATGTCACTTTCTTCGCTTCTTATTGTTTCGCTGCCTTCTCAATTATATAATGCATGTTTTCTTCAGCGCTTTTTGAGGTCTTCCTGGTTTTCTATGTACTGCGTGATTACGTGGGAGGCGTGATGATGTCACACGAAACTCCGCCCCCACGGCGTTGAAGCTCATCTCCATTACAGTAAATGGAAAAAAACTGCTTCCAGTTATGACCATTACGCGTAGAATTTCGATATAAAACCTGCCCAACTTTTGTAAGGAAGCTGTAAGGAATGAACCTGCCAAATTTCAGCCTTCCACCCACACGGGAAGTTGGAGAATTAGTGATGAGTCAGTGAGTGAGTGAGGGCTTTGCCTTTTATTAGTATAGATAGATATATATCCTGTATATATAATGTGTGTATATATATATATATATATATATATATATATATATATGACAGCAACACTCATAACAGTGACAAAACAATTACATTGATGATCATGTTACATTATTTTCAAGATGTTTCCTTTTCTTTTTCATTACTTCTTTAACACACTACTTCTCCGCTGCGAAGCGCAGGTATTTTGCTAGTAGAGAATATGTGAAATGACTACAAAATGCATGAATTATCTATCCACTTACTACCATGCATTGCTGCACCTCTTTTAAGAATACCATGGTACTCTGCGCAGCCTCCCCAATGGAGTTTCTCCTTGCCCAGTGATCAACTGGGAAAGGATGTCTTGACAGTGCTATATTTCTTCACAATGCTGCAAAATGTATTTAATGTCTTTTAAACACTTTCCAATCCCTCACCTGATATGTGCATTTCAGCAATAACCACCCATAAATCTTTCATTATTTGACATAAAATGTTTAAAAATAACATTTGCTCAGACTACTTTAAACTAGAACGTGGCACAAGACAAGGATGCCCTTTGTCACCGCTGCTGTTTGCGATTGCCATTGAACCACTGGCAATACATTGTCGAAATACTGATCAGATAAAGGGGATTAGCAGAGAAGGACTGGAACAGAAAATCTCATTATAGGCAGATGATATGGTACTGTATATTTCGGACCCAGAAAATTCTGTGCCTGCAGCACTCACAGAATTTCAAAAGCTCTCTGGTCTCAGAATTAATCTGAATAAAAGTGTACTCTTTCCAGTGAATTCTCAAGCATATAATATTAGATTAGACACCCTACCTTTTATCATTGCAGAACAGTTTGCATGGAAAAAAATTAAACAAGAGTTGCATAGATGGTCAACCCTTCATCTCACACTAGCTGGAAGAATTAACACTGTTAAGATGAATATTCTTCCTAAGCTCCTTTTTATTTCAAAACATCCCAATATACATTAATAAATCATTCTTTAAGCAATTAGATTCAACAATAACCTCATTTATTTGGAATTCAAAACATCCACGCATCAAAAGAGCGGCCCTACAAAGACAAAAGGTAGAAGGTGGCATGGCTCTACCTAACTTCCAGTTTAATTACTGGGCGGCAAATATACAGGCGATAAGAGCCTGGACACAAATAGAAGAACATACACAGGCATGGACCGCAATAGAAGTAAAATCCTGCAGTACTTCTTTGTATTCCCTGCTCTGCGCTCCAATAAACACACGTTATCGGCAATACACTAATAACCCAATTGTGCTCCACTCACTTAGAATCTGGAACCAATGTAGAAAGCATTTTAAGACGGAGAAGCTTCTATCTGTGGCACCCCTGCAAGAGAACCACCTCTTTCAACCTTCACAAACATATGCAGTTTTTAATATCTGGAAAAAATTAGGAATTAACTTGCTTAGAGATCTTTATATAGACAACATCTTTGCATCCTATGAACAATTACATTCCAAATTTAACATTCCAGCTACACATTTCTTTCACTATCTTCAAATCAGGAACTTTGTTAAACAGAACCTTCCAGATTTTTCTATCTTGCACCCTCATCCACACTGGAAAAAATATTGCTCAATTTTAAGGAATTAGACTCCATCTCTACAATATATAAAATCATTTTACAATCCCTTCCTTTCAAATATCCAAGAGGACACTGGGAAAAAGACCTCTCAATTAATATATCAGGAAAAGGAGTGGAAAGTAGCTATGCAGAGAATTCACTCGAGCTCCATATGCGCAAAGCATACAATTATACAACTCAAAATTATATATCGAGCACATCTGTCTCGACTAAAACTCTCTAAAATGTTTCCAGGGCATGATCCAACCTGCGAATGTTGCAACCAAGCCCCAGCCTCACTGGGTCACATGTTCTGGGCCTGCACCAAATTAACATTATTCTGGACAAAAATTTTTAATTACCTCTCAGACAGCCTTGGACTCACAATCCCTCCTAACCCATTAACAGCTGTGTTTGGGGTTCTTCCAGAGGGGCTTGAAGTGGAGAAGGACAAGCAAATTGTGATTGCATTCACTACACTGTTGTCACGCAGACTTATTCTGATAAACTGGAAGAACCCAAACTCTCCTCTTTTAAGTCAGTGGGAAACTGATGTGTTATACTATTTGAAATTGGAAAAAATCAAATACTCAGAGGATCCGTACAGACTTTTTTCAAAACATGGCAGGATCTAATCAGTAATACTTTAAAATAAGTTTATAAAGCACAGAGAATTTATTAATTTAGGTATTTTTACAAGCCTTAAATTTTACACCGTTTGGCTTGCTCTCTCTCAGGGGTGGGGATCGATCTGTTCTTAACATAATTTTTTTTTGTAAAAACTTGATTGCTATGTATGGATTGTAATAAAATTAATAATAAAAAATATATATATATTATATAGTGTGTAGTTCACTGTTATTTGATTCCAGATTGGAATATCTTGACGTTTCCTAAATTCCAATAGCTTTTTGCTTACTTTAACCACTGTTAAGCTGTGCTTTAAGGTGTTGTCCTATGAGGAGCCTATTATGCAAGCTGTTGACTCTCAGAAACTTGTCTTCCGATTCTGCTGTGGCTTTCAATCTGTCAGATCTGCTCCTGTCAGGGTTTTCCTCCAAATTCCAACTTCCCTTTGATTGTACAGGAAACTGTGCTCACTGACACCTTGTCTTTCTTTGAAGTTTCTCTAAACTAAAGAGTTACACTTTCAAGGGTTATAATGGTCAGTCTGTCATCCTTTGTTAACTGCCTTTTCCTCACCATTATGCTAGCAATATACTGCTTCCTGCATTGTAATATTGTCCTAATAAAGATTCAGAGGATACAGACAGTTTATTCAAACTCTGCTTTTATACAGACACAGAGTTTGGAAGTAATCAACAACAGGTGGGGCTCACTTTGAAAATTCCATCTGTTACACACATATATACATATACACACACACACACACACATACCTTTAGCCAGACAGCATGTCTCATTCCCTCCAAGAGTTTTAAATTATACAACTAAGAATCACGTGCTTGACGGATTACATGATTCATTCACAACCTTTCAACAAGGTTCTAAATCTTACACTATGGTTTGAAAGTATTGTGAAAGTATTGCCAACCTACATGAAGCACAATGGAAAAAGCTACAGTCTCACCTTATCTTCTTCCTTTTCCTATTCTGTATTGCTACAGAAAATGCAGAACACTGATTTGGCATCTGTTCTGGCTGTTCTGTTCAACAAGCCTTTCCACCCTTTTGTACAGTTTAAAATAGTTCTGTGTAACTGACTATGTTTCTTGCTGTTTGTGTGCATTATATGAATTGTACTTCTGGCTGAGCAAACACAAGAGGAAGCGCAAATCTCTACATTGAGATATCACACTAAATAACTGATAGTAACAGCTATGTGCTGTGATTGTCTATGGCCTGCTGCAATTTTATTAAGATTGATAAATGTTGTACAGTGTTGCACTGACTTTAAACAAAAGGTTTTAAGAATCAACTTGTTTATGTTGTCCATGAAAAGTAAAATAATAAATCAAAAGTTAGTGTTTCCAGAAGAAATTTTGTATTGTAGAATGATCTTTTAACCAACATAGGATGGTGGATAGCATGAAGTCAACATGTTTTAAATGTATTAAACTGTACTAGCCAACCCGCGGCGTACCATACGCCGCATCATCAGGCCGGTTTTTAATGATTTTTAAGCAGAGGGAGAAAATTAACATTTAAAAAATCGGTAATGTAATAAATCAGCAAGAAAAGCAACATTGTAACAATGCACGGAACGAACCAACACACAATCGTCTGAAGTGACTGAAAACTGGCGCACCGTTCTTGCGGCTTCTCGTGCCAGACGGAGGGATGGGGGTGCATGGCGCGGAGTGTGGAACGGGGGGTTCATCGGCTTACCCACGCCGGGTAGACACACGGTCTACCCATGCACAAGGTTCGAGCCGCATGTAGACGGAGCTGGAGCATTTCTGCGGGAATGGAGTGAATAAACTGTGCGGGCCCTGCAATGTCGTACTTTGCCTTCAGTGTGCTATTACACTGCAGCTCAATCACCTCCATCTGAATCTGCACAGGTGCAGTTTCCACATCAACGGCAAAATGGTTGCGAAACAACTCAAAATTATTTTTTTGTTCTTCAAAGTCACCAAAGTGCCGTTTATCAGCAGTTTATCAGCAAAGTGCGTATTTGGGAACACCGTTGTGCCGACTTGGTTCAACATTACTTGGCAACAGGGAAAGTGGGGCAAGTTGCATTGGAGTATTTGTGTCTCCCATAAAAGTAGCTTCACTTGAAGTCACTTTGTGATTTTGCACGGGTAAAAAATGTCTGCTGAAGTGTCAGATTCTTCTTTAACTCTTCTGCTTTGCATTCAGGTCTTTCAGGTTATCCTGATGTTTTGTCTCATAGATTAAATTCTGTAATTACAGCCATATTAGCTCCACAAATGAGACACACAGGTTTACCGGCAATGTCAGTAAACATATACAGTACTCAGCCTCCCATCGGTTTTTAAAGGCTCTATTTTCAGAATCAACTTTTCTCTTCGGCATCGTGAGGGCTAGCTTCGCAATAACTTGCAGCATCATAAGCTAGACTTGATTAAAACGTAGGTTTACCACTTTTAATACAAAAAAATAAGGAACGCAGACTTTGCAGACTCTACTTAAAAGAGCCGCCCTCCTCACTGGACAGTTAAAAAGACCAATCAAACTAACGATGACATCAAGTATTACCGAATCAAAAGTAGGAAAGGAGGCATCTTCATAAAATGCGTGTGGGATGATTTGCATGAGACGCTGCTTTAAAAAAAATGATAAAATAAAAAATACGGGACAAAACCCGTCCCATATTGATTCAAAACGGGACGCACAATTTCATTCTAAAATACGGGACAAATCCGTATTTTAAAGGACGGGTAGCAACCCTATTAAAACGGTAAGTGTTCAAAAAGGCATCTGAAGCGCTGCATGATGGGATCTATAGTTTATTGTGTTACCAGCGCTTCATATCGCCGGGCCATTAATAACAATAATATATAAAATGATCTCGGCCGGATATAATTACAGGCGCATGTTTGTCGCTGAAGCGAATTGCTGTATGTAGCGTGTAAAACAGTTTGCTATGGTGCACGCAGGCGTGCGTCGTAACCGAAAACTTTTTTTTTAAAGACTGCCTACTTCATTGTGTTTTAACCTCAGTTGTAAAGGAATGTTTTAAGGACCAAATGGGATACCCCTCGGTTTTGGCTGCTTTTCTATATATAATCCACCTAGATACCCGACCACGGTAGGAGGGGGGTGTGCACAAAGTGTAGGGACGTAATGAGTGGGGCGTATGAGTCACATTTAGTGGGAATTCCACAGCTTGCAGCCCGAATGGGGTTCAATGGCTTACCCACGCCTGTCTGCGCTGGATAGACACACGGTTAATGTCATGCATAATTATTTATTGAATGCTAAACATTTCTGGAAAGACACGTATGTCTAAAACGGGTTGGTGTGAGAATACAACAGTAAGTGAATGAAAAGATAGAACTCTGGAGAGAGCAAAATACAACACAATAGTTAACCCGCGGCATAACAAACGGAGCGTGGCTGAGACGTGCATGCGGACTCTTACCACAGACGAAAGAGACTAACTGGGTGGTCGTGAGTTTTTGCGTTCGGGCAAATGGGCAGGCAGTGTGAATGCCTAGAGAGCGAGGGTAGACGCCGTCTGGTGAAAAAGGAGCGTTGGTGGGCAGGAAAACGTCTTCCGTGTTCCTGTAGGTGCATCTAAGAAGACACATGTTTGTCGCGGAAGCGAATAGCTGTATGTATTGTGTAAAACAGTTTGCTATGCTGCACGCGGTCGTGACTCGTAACCGAAAAGTTGTTTTTTTAAAGACTGCTTACTTCATTGTGCTTCAACCTCAGTTGTAAAGGATTGTTTTAAGGATCCCATGGGAAAACCCTCGCAAACCGTTTCACACGCTGCATATGGCGATTCACCTCCGCTAGAAACATGCCTCTATGAACAGTCAACGCAGCTCGGAGGTGCATGACATTAACCTGACCTGCACTGCATGTGGCCTCTACGACAGACGAATATAAATGATGCCATTTTTCTGTGTCGTCGCGTCCAAGTTAGTGGGTGTGGCATGCGAGTTGTCATCGTATTCAATGGTCTTGGAGTTGGTGGGCGTGTCTCTTTCCTGCGTGCGCCATAGGTGTCTCACTTGTCGGCAGCTTAGTGAATCCACGCCTCTTCCGGCGTGCTTTCCATGGTCGTCTTGCCTTAGTGAATTATATATATAGATGGCAAGGATCAAGGTGCTGACAAAAAAAAGAATTCAACAAACACAATCCAGTGCTTTCTCCATCTTTAGTGATCACTCACAAATGTTTTATTTTCACATGAAATTAGCAGTACTTTTTTTTAATATATGACACTAGTTTCACAAAAATTTCTTGAACTCTCTCGTGCTTAGCCCTTATGTACAGTATGTTCTCTACAATGTTTGTTAAAATCTCTTGCAAGACTTTTGTATGCATAAGCATAAATAAACTAAGCTTCAAAACAATCTAGACATAATATAATTAATCTGGTAGCTTTCTTTAGTTGAAATGCCATGAGTCATGTAAAAATTATTTTATGTTTCCAGTTAACAAAACATTATAATTCTAACATTATCTTCCAGTGAGCTACAAAATTCTGTCTGACACTGTAGACTGCAAAGGTGCATTAACTATTTTTTTTAAACTAATAATCATATTTTTAGATTTTTAAACAATGATTTTTTGATTCTTGTTTCAATGCAAACTAGCCATATTCAGTTGATTAACTGGTAATTCAACTTCATGCCCTGCTGAAATTTAGCTCATTTGTGACAAAAATACTGATTTTATGTGCATTATGGAGATATAGAAAAGGCAAAGTGAATATATTTGCAGCTTATACAAGCTGTTCCAAAATATATTCATTTTATTGCAGACTGAAGTGCCTCAATGGTAACATAAACAATAGTTGTATCATAATTTAAAAATGACACCAGTTATCAATACTAGATTTTAATTTTCTATGTTTATATAGACACTAAGACAGATACAGCATTGGAAAACCTTAAAGTGAGGCATCTTAGATGTAAAAAAAATTAATAGACCTCTCCAGCCTTCATTTAGCAAGAGAGGAGAACAATGTATAGCCAAAATCTGTAGTCAGGGAAAGATTCCAGTTGTCCCACAGGAAAAAGACTTTCCAAGACTAAGGTCATAAAGTTTATGAAGCCATTTCTGGACAAAGGTAGAACCGTACACCACAGTTGCGTAAAGTGCAACAGGAGCTTCCACCTCCAGCTAAAGTCATTCATGTACTGAAGTAGCATTGCACATGTACTTTTTCAGCAAGCTCTGTAATATACTTGTGACTTTATGCTGTAGGAAGATAAGTAAATAAATTAAGATAAAGAGGTAAATAACATTTGATCTGGCTTTTATATAAATAACATATAAATGTTTTTTTTTAAATAAAGACCATCACAAAACAAACTCAAACAGAACTTTGCACGATACCTTGGTGAGCTCTGTAAGCACTGCTGTTTCGTTGAAGGACACGCATGTGGCAGATTCACTGGCAAGATGACTCCGAACCTGTTGCTGTATCCAAACGGTGCCATCTTTCGACGTCACGCCTGGTGCAGCTGAGTTGTTCTTATGTGTGATGGGATGTTTTCTGTGGGGAGGGCTTCTGTTCTCTTTCTCCTATACAGAACCCTCAGCCTCATCTGAGTTCACCTCTTGTTATAGCACATCTTTACTTGAAAACAGCAGTGTCAGATCGAGGGGAGCGTGAACATGACTGAGAGAAAAATCAAATGCATGTTTTTATTCTAACAATAAGAGCAGCTCACTACTCAAAACGGGTATTCTGGGAAGCGCCCACAATTGAACTGGAAACCTCTTCATTATGAATCAGCAGTTCTTACAGCTGCACCACCCAAGAGGTCATGTCGTCATCATACCCTAACCCAATTTCTTTTTCTTTGATTATATTCTTGAATAAAAGTGCACTTGTTTTGTTATATGTGTACCTTTTGTGAAAGTGTTTATTTGATATTTCGACTTCAGTCTTGACACATTATACACTTCATATCAAAATTTTGTCATTAGTACTATAACATGAAAAAAGTTTGTTATAGATATGTATTCAACATTTCTTGCCTCGCATTTCCCTTCATCCTAGTGTACATTTACCCAGATTGTTGTAGACACGGAACACACATGAAATGAATGTGTTCCAAATAATGTTATATTATGTATCCTATATACTGTAACTCCATGCACCTCTTACCAAGGCAAACAGACTTGAGTTGGGAGAACTTTTTGCCCGAGATGAGCTGCAGAGGTGGAGGGATGGGATAGCAGGCTACTTACTGCTTGTGCTGAGCGACACATTTTCAAATTAAAAGAGGGTAATGGAAAGATGCGAAGAAATTTAAGGTGGCCTGGGATTATGAGTTTTTTTTGTAGGCTTCAGGGATTCTAGTGTTAAGGTGAGTTGTAAAGGTAAGGTTTTAAAGAGAATGGCAAGGCTAGCAATGATGTATGGAGCAGAGACATGGGTAGTAAAGGGAGCACAACAGAAGATGGTGCATGTGGAAGAAATGAAAATGTTGAGATGATCGTGTGGAGTTACAAGGTAGGACAGAATAAGGAATGCAACAATAAGAGGTACAAAAAAAGTAGGACAGATATCTAGGAAAGTATAGGAAGGTAGGCTGAAGTGGTATTAAAATCTAATAAAGACAATGTATATGGTTACAATACAGTGACAAAAATGGAAATATGGGGGATAGGGAAAGCATGGGAGACTAAATCAAAGATGGACGGATAAAGTAAAAGAAAAATTTAAAGAAAAAGTGTCTGACTAAGGAAGTGGTTGATTTAACACATCAACTCCACACAGAGGTGGAAAAAGATGAAGAAGAAGAAAAAGTCTTAACATTGTCAGTGACATTTATACTCTCAGACAGAACTTCAAGACACATTACTCCATTCCAGCTTTCTGAATTAGTGCACTAGAAAATTTGGACCGAACCCTGTCCATCAAAATGAATGTTTTCCTGCAGGATTTTGTGAGAGGCCGTTTAGGTTAAAAAATGTTGAGACTTTGACCTTCTGTGATAGAGAAACGTAGCAGCTGCACCAACAATTAAACTAGCTATAGGTATGGAGTACCACTGGGATGTTTGCCAAGTTTCAAATGGTGTTCACGCTACAATATTATGAATCAAGGCTTTCTGAATATTTTCTAAAAAGATAGATATGTTTTGTTTTGTATATAATGCACCAATACATTCTGAAATCCAATTAAACTTTTTTGATGACTCAGTATTTATTTAGTCTCAAAAACACTCTTTAATGTTAGAATTCATTGTAGATAAATAATCATCTCCTTTCTTGTTATAGCGCCGTGTTTATAGTTAGTCAAATTATGCATATGAGGTCAATACATGATTCAAAATTATTTAGGTTGTTAATTTGCTAATTTAAAGATATATATTCATGTTTCAAATCACTTGTATTGGATTGCATTTTCTAAACTGTTAAAAGGAGGACAGAGCTATGTGTATTGTTAATATAAAGATTTGTTAAAAGGTGTTAAACAATACTGTCAATTTATTAATATTAAAATTAGGTGTTAATACATTCCAGCTTAAAACTATCTTCATCATTAACGCAGAAAAGGGATGAAAAAGTTTTCTTACAAAGCTTGTTTTGCTATTTAAAGCAACAAGTTGAAGTTAAATTACAAAATTTAAACAACCTCGAGAATAACATCTAATTATCAAAATCAGCCTTGGCTTTAACATTACAAACTCTTTAGTTACACATGAAGTTATAATATATTAGAATTAATCGCAAACTTCTATTGGGCATGATATATTGTAAATAAGAATTTTGCATGCTATGTTTACCTTAATTTGTATTTTAAAGAAGTTCTGCAGCAAACTTACACATCACTTTATTTGGTCCAGCTTTTTGAAATATTTGCGATTTCCTTCACCCATCCTCTAATTCCAGTTGTTGTTCTGGTAGGTATTAAAGTAAATTGTTAAACTGCTTTCATCTGATTATGCTACTGCTTCAGTTATTGAATTGATAAAATTATGCTCATTTATTTCATTTATTTTCATTACATTCTTTATTTGCCACTTAATTACCGTATTGCTTTGTTTTTGTCTCTGTTTGTGAGTGAGTGCAGGTCGGGTCATAAAAATACATAAATTGCCATCTTCTCAACGGTGTGAATCTTAGCGGCACCAGACCGCTACAGCGTTATTCATTTCTCCCTGCTGCTGATTGACGGTGATGCATCTCCAGTTGAGTGTTCTTGTGTTTTCCGTTTTGTTCCTCTTAACCCTTAAACCGCCACAACCAGCTACAGTCATTTCCCAGTGCCATTTGCAAGCACACAGGAGCTGACATAAAAGCCTTAACAGCACCTGTTCTTTTTGGCTGATTGCCTTGTTTCTCTCTCCTCCCCCAGACACTCTCTGCTCCTGTTGGGGTTTGTGCTCCCCTATGATGTTTGTCTGTTCTTTAATCAATAACTAACTGCATATTGAGTTTGTTTTACTTCTGCAAGAGACATGTTTGTTTGAAGTGTTTGAATAAAGTTCATTTCTCTACAATCTCCTGTGTTTCTGTGCAATTCTGTGACACAAGCGTGACACACTGCAGCCTCCTTGTCTCTGGGATTAAGACAGTGTTAGCGTTTACCTCTGTGTGTTTGCGTACTGCCAGTCCAAGCGCAGTTTGCTTGGTGATTTACTTAATTTTTTCCATGGCATCAGTTGTATTTTGTACATATTGTTCCAGTAGTTTTTTGAATAGCATTTACAGTTCATTAGCAGTGTGTAAAATGATCAGTGTAGCAGTAATTGTGATGCTCTTTACTTAGAAAAAAAATGTGTTCTATTAAAATTTCACTTTTTCTTTGTGAAATGTGACGTGTACTTAAAGTGCAGCAAAAAAAAAGTATTTGGCGTCCAGGGATGCAGTAACCCCCAAGTATGTGTCAGTTTAAAGGTTAAAGCCCCAAAATGCCGTCAAAACGTCCTGCACCTTCTAAGGTTTCTGGTAATGAAAACGCACTTGCATGAACTACAGTACATATAGCGGTAACATCTGTATTTTACATTCTACCACTGCGGGAGACATAGCAGTACAGTATACAGGTTTACCTTTACATTCTTTTTTTAGGTAGTGTATTAAGCTGGGTTTGAAATTAAAGTGTTTTGGGGGCATATTTAGGGTTTAAACTATAAAAATAGGCTTTTTTTTTTTTAACCACATCCAAAATTCACGGTGTTTCACAATTCGTAGGTGCTCTAGGAACGTAACCCCCACGAATTTTGGGGGTGTACTGTACTTTTAATTTAAAAAAAAAATCCTTAGAAAAGTGAATCCCAACCTCAAATTATAGTGCACAATAACTCAAAAAGATTTTAAGATTAAACTTGCAATGTCAGGCATGGAAAATAGAACTTTAAATGTCAAGTAGTTTTCCATAGTTTCAAAATGGTATATTCTGTAATAATCACTATGATTAAGATGGGTACTCAAATTAAAAATAGATGCTTGATGCATAAACAAAACTGATTATGCTGAAAGTTGAATAATAAAAGAAATTTAAAATCAGTCAAGTGGATTACTTTATCCAGTTGGAATAACACAATTTTTAGTTTCCTCTATTTTTCATGTTCCTCTGCAATCCAAAATTTGATCCTACAGTAAATGACCGATGGAATTGTCAGGCTGCCCAGAGCTGCTTCTCTCAGAATAGTTCACATATCATTCTTGAGGCTTACTGCCTTTTTTAGTCGATAAGTAAACTGTCTCATGGGAAGGGAAACTCCACCCTAACTGTCCCAGACACTCCATTAACAAAAAATGTCTTGTAAAAATTAGCCTCTGGCAAATACATAAAACACAATTCTGAAAATTATATTAAAGGACTACCATCTATTATAGTTACACATTTATATTTATGTGTAATATACCAATGTACATTTATTTGATGGCTTTCATGAAACCTTCCAGAGTAAAACACTCATTATTGTAAAGGCCCCCGCTTGGTGCATTTTGGACTATGTAACAATCTTCTAGATTGCTACATAACAAATTTATCAAAGATCAGGGCAGTCAAAATTATTAATTAAAAGGTAAAAAATGATAATTTTATAGGTTTCTGTTCAGACCTGAGTATGACTTGATTGCCCACAAAGAATCAGTGCTGAAATCTACTAAAAGGACTCAAATGAACAGGGCTAGTGGCACTTGAAGGTTAGATTGAGAGGCACCACTTGAATTATCTTTGTAACAAGTCATTTCATCGTGGCAACACCTAAAAATAAGCCTGAACAACAAAATGGTGGTGAATGCCTGACTTGAAGGGGAGGGCTATATTACAATTTAGAGTGTTTCACAATTTCCAGGACAGTTGTGTGATGCATCATCATAAACATTTTCAAGACTTTGGAGAAGAAAATTATAAGATATGCCAACAAAAACTCCTGCAAAGATAACTGTAACTGAAATGGCCTGTTCCGGACTTGAAGTCTCAAAAAAGATTGTTGTGATGACTCTTCATCATGGTGGGTTTGAAAGTCATCGCTCAAGGAAAACTCCATTGCTCATATACAAGGCATATCAAAGCCAGATTGAAGTGTGCCCCAGACTATGTGAAACATGGGGATGCATTTTGAACATCTGTACAAAATCAAGGTTCTGGAGTGCTCTTCTCAAACCTAGACTTCAATCCAATCTCTATATATAATCTTCATTTGGATCTTGATCTTTGTTTGTCCGCGAATGAATTAGAAGAAGCATTAGATGGCAGTAGAGAGACAGCTAAAACATAGGCATTGCATTAAGAATCGCCTCCAGGCTTATACTAGTGAAGACTGTAGTACTCTAGTCACACCTCAAAACACAGACATTCAAACTAAACAAATTGTTGTGCTTTAAATTAACTAAAGAGATCTTCATTTAGATCTTGATCTTTGCTTGTCCGCGAATTCCACGCATACGTAGACCACCTTCCAGTTTAGTACGTTGTTGTTACTCACAGATGTCAACAATGTGCCAGAATAACGAAAGGGGTGGTGGACAGTGTTAAGCTGGTGAGCTCCTGAGGCCTGGTTAGAGAATGAGATTGCCGAAGATAAAAGGTACTTGCCTACGTAACATATGAATGAAAGAAAGACAGTGGGTAAAATGAATGACAATGTAACAGCACGTTCCGGAAATTATTGTTACGTTGTAGCCGGCGAGTGCTGCGCGTCTCACAGTTGTACCGTGGCTTGCTCACATGTCAGTGAAGTGATCCCTATTTATGCTTTAAAGAGCCTGGATACCTATGTGTCCCCCTTTTATAACCATTACTCCGTGTATATTGCCTTACTCTTTGGATTGCCACAAAGCAACCTGCAAGACTGGAGAAAGGTTGAGAAGACATCGTGAGAGGAAATGATAGCGTCGTGAAAACGAGACGGACTGAGAACGGACAGAAGCAGAAATGCTTCTACACCACCGCATAATTACTATTCGGACAGTGATTCCGAGTAGGCCGTTCCTATCGAATCAATGTCCAAGGGTTTTCTTTTGTAATTTTGTTTCCCTTATAAAAAATCATAATGCTGTGCGACGAAGGGCCCAGTTCACAACTGGCAGCCACGTTTAAACAGGGAGCCCTTCACAGACAACTTTAACACGCGCAACATAGTTGGGCGCACATGGCTAGTTGAGAATATTTGACAAAAGCTCAAGTTTATGATCCACGCTCACAAGCCATCTAATTTGCATGAACTGGAGCAATCTACCATGGAGGAATGGGCCAAAATCCCTCAAGAGACATGTGCCAATGATGTCAGAAACTACAGTAGGAGTTGGTTGTCGATAGTGAGTCAGAAAGGGTACACTACTGAATATTAATTGTCAGAGGACTAATAATTCTGACCTTGTCATATTTTATTTTTTCCTTTTTGCAACTCATAGCGCGAGTAAAATATTTTCCACAATTGTCTTGGGGATTTTGTCTTTATTCTTTTTGAAGCAATTATCTTGTAAACACTTTTGGTACTGGTCACTTCTTTGGTAAAGCTAACGGGTTTGTTCCTTTTCTTTAGAGGTGCTAATAATTTCATCCTTAACTGTATGCTTTATTTATTTTATCCCTCATATATAGGTTGTTTTTGTTTGGTGAGAGTGAAGTTAGCTTGCAGCTTTTTTGGGTAAGGCATCAGCCAGTGCAAGCCAGACTCGACCACTGTCACTGCATCTACAGCTTGCTACTGTCTTGCATCCTGAAATCCTAAACTGAACTAAGCAGGACTGAAAACTGATGGATGGACTTGCTAACGCACAAAAATAAATTGGAAAGTTGGCTGGTCTAGGCTATAGGTCAGGCAACCCCCCAGGCAGACACGTGGTCCAACATCACCCTCCGAAAATGACCATCTATCTGCCTCAGCCAGGTGTTACGTGGGCTCGAAAGCTTGCGTTTGTATTCTATTTAGTTAGCCAATAAAAGGTGTCATTTCACCCTACATTCTCCTGAGATTTGTCAAGTAAGATTATGTGTTCAGCCGAAACTTTATTTTATACCTTTTGAAGAAGGCAATCCTAACATTAATTTCAATGACATTACAATGACGATACACTATGTGCATCAGGATAGTAGTGCAGAAGACTAGCATGTCCACTTATGATGTTTATTCTGAAGAAGCCTTTCCAATTCAGCAAATGTCTTTTACTTATTGTTGCCTGATGTATGCTTAAAAGAATGAGAAATTGATTCTGTGATAACAGACTCTATGTAGTCCAGGAGAAGTTCAATTTTAGCACATGCAGGGATTCATCTAATTAAGGCTCCTAAACTGAAAGTCTCCATTTACTGTACTTGCAAGTTTAAGTAGAAGTTGCATTAGAATCTTGCTTGAAATGTATTGAAGGGTGTGAGAGTACATACTGTGAGTGCAATAAAAGCAAAGACTGACCTACTGTTTGATGCAGAGAGTCTGATCAGTAACATAACACGCTTATGAATGGGGCAGTTTGCACAGTAAGCATTTCAAGTTCTGTGATGTCTTCTTTCTTTCTTGTTTTCTTGCTGTACTGTCCTCTATACTTTTCTTCAGAAAGATAACACAATATTCACAGCAGGCATGTTACGGCACATACTAATGTTTTTCTTTTAATGTTGTGTACTGCTTCTGTATGGCATTTCTTGAAGGGTTGTCCTCCCACACACCCCAGTCAATCTAAGTTATTTGCCTTGCCGAGTAAGTGTGTAGACAGAAGCTTTATTGTCCCTAATGATGTACTGGGCCTTTTCTGCCTCATGTCCAGTTTTGCAAGAGTACATTCTGGTTCCAGTAACCCTAAATTGGATTGTATGAGAATAAGAATGTACTGTAGGTACATACTCTATGCAAGTTTTAATTTAATTATGGATGTAAAAAACTAGATTTAAAACTCTAGAATAATTTGAGAATAATCTGCAGGAGGTGCGCTGGCTAGCTCTAATGAAATCCCCATAGTGGTCATGGCATACTAGTTAACAGTTCAGCTACTTTATTTATTTCAGTCATTTGTTCCTGTAATGCAATACCCAACTTTAATATTGAGTTCTGTTCTAGGACTGGCATACTAATGGACATTTTTTGCCTTACTGTACTGTATATTACATCTTTCAGAGGTGGTACCGAGGTCACTTAGATATTTGTTGTTTGGTATATGGATTGAAAGGGCTAAAGAGAAAATGAGAGCGAAAGGAAAGAGAAAAGCAGAGTTACCACATTTAGGTTTGACTTACAAAAGAAGTAATAATTACAGAGGACAATGTAAACAGGCATTTTCTTTGAGGAGGAACAAGTGTAGCACTGCCAGAGTTCTACAGAATGACCTCCAGCAAGGACAAGGACACTAGAAAAACACAAAACTACAAGAATCAGTCAGGAGGGATGAGTAGAGAGCAACTGTCTATGGCCACAACCCGTAAAACCATTCCCTATTTGGGGGATTGTCTAGCTGTTGCCTCTCCAGCACTTTCTTCATAAGAATTTTTGGGGGGGCCAACAATAGCAGCAAATGTGTTTTTGTTAAAAATATTTATTTCTAGAAGAGTGATTTTTATTCTTCTCAAAATAAATTTACTTCAATTAAATGGATTTCTCTCACTTTTTCAGAGTATGATTAAGGTAATTCACTTAAAGATTAATTTTTTCACTCAGCTTTACCATTGTGCCAATAACTGTGAGGGGACTGTTCTGTATGTGTATTTCCCTTTTATTGTAAATTAATTTGTGCCTATGGTAAAACACATATACAGAGGAAGGAAAAAAGAGTGAAATATAAGCTTGTTTATATATAAAGCAAAACTCAAAAGAACCCTTTACAAACTGTGAATATCTCAAATACCTCTGGGTAACAATACAGTTCCCCCTGGTTATAATATAGTCTACCTTTCACCTTCACACTTTTCTGGATGTCCTTCATCCCTATGAGTAAGCCTCCAACTTCTTCCACCACACTCTAAAATAAATAGGGTTAAAATTTTATTCCTTATTTGTGAGGTCAGGGGTCATGTGGAGGTGCTGAGTTCACCATATGTTTCTGCTTTTGGCAGACAGCTATTTCCATACAATTAAAAGGTGCAGAACAACATGCCTTGCTGTCCCTTAAGATAAATGCCTTAGCTTATCCTCTCAGTTTCAAAAGCCTTCTAAGTGAATCTGAAACAATGTTGGGTGTTAAAGTCAGTCTCCTGGTGTGGACATCTGTGTGTACAGCTGGTGTGTATATGTCACAACTGACCTAATGCATTACTGCCTAGAATAAACAAGTTTCTTTTGCTGTCAGTTGTAAACACTTGCAGCAACAATTATAAGCACATTTCCTTTCATTTATAGGAATAAATTCTAGAAATGTGGCTACTTCCCAAACCATTCAACCACTAGGGCTCCAAATGGATGTTCAGCTGTGTGATGAAAGAGTACTTCATCTAGACGTGTTTATATTTTCCCCAGCCTCTTAAACTGAAACACTTCCACACAGGTTTAAGCTCTTACCTCTACAATATCAGTCTATCAATTATTCCTACACAGAGTTTGCATATCTAAACTTTAGGCTGCTGTTAAATTGTAAGTAGATAAACAGATTAACAAAATTAAACCCTGATTTTTACATTATCTCAATTTAATGTTATAGAAAAATGTTGAAAAAGGAACCCAGTTTTTAATTAAAGTCCCATCATTGCCTACACTGAGTCTACACATTCTCCCTGTGTACATTCCCTGGGTTTCCTCTAAGAGTCAAGTTAGTTGGCTACTGCAAATAAAAACACTACGTGAGTTGGTGTATATCCAAGAGTGTCTTTGGAAGGAAAGAATTAAGCCTTATATCCAAGACTCTGGATCTTTGCACCCTTTCAAAAGAAAAAGCAGGCTCAGAAAATTCATTCTGAATTTATAAAAATACCGCAATGACGGTTATGAAATATGTTATAAAAACAGTGATAGATTTTCTGCCAAGGAAGGATTGACAGAATGTTTTTTTTTTTTTTTAAATAATGGACAAAAAGAAGAGACATGAGCAAAAAAGATAACTAAGATTTGGAACCACAAAGTCAAAAAATATGCTATACTTAAGACAAATAAAAAAGTAGAAAATACGTAGAGCAGAGGTTGCTTTGCCAGGAACACTAAACAAACATAAGCAAATTGTTTTGGCATATCTCCACAAACTAGAATGAGTAGGAAGTATTTGTTGTGACCTTTAAACAACTGATCCTACAATGTCACCAGCCATGCACTTCAGGATCAATTACTTGGTAACGTTAATAGTCTTTCTGCAGACATCTAGAGCTCTGGTCCATTGAGGAGTTACTCAAATTGCATCAATCCTATGATGTTTATAGTCCTTTACATTATATGTTAGTGATGTTATGTGATATGCCTGGACATTTCAGCCCCTCTCAGTATACTCATTTTGAAGGTATAGTACCTTGTCTTTTGTTCTCATAAAACATCTTTACAGTATGGCTAAGATGGCTAGTGTTGTGGGTTATTCTGATTCATGAATAATGATGATTGTCAAGCAGGCTGTCTTGCAGTTGACGTGTCATGTAGTACAACTGACTTTTGGGCAGCTCCCGCAAACCAATTGAGAAAAATATGCAATCCAATTGGCTGTTTGACACAGCTACTGAATCGCAGAGCTGCAGAATTTTCAAGCTGGAACCATATCAGAAATTTTACAACAGCCTACAACTTTTTAACCATATTTTCTGGATGCAAACTAAAGGTGAATTCAGAATACTTAGGTAAAAAAAAAAAACTGTAATAATATGCATATATATTCAGAAAACACCCCAGTAAAAATTAAATAAAAATGCTTATCATACATTAAAGAAACATGAATGACATTTCAATAAGATGCTGTTATGTTTCAGCAAACTCAGGAAATAATGATCACTTTGACAGAAATACATCAAGATGGTAACAATAATCACGTGAAACTGCATTTATTGTATACAAAATATTTAATGGTACAGATTAAAAAGATAGAGAAATGCGGTTATTTTTTCTGCTTCATAATTTCTGCCTCATCTACATCTTACACAAGGAGTTCTGCAGTATTATTAGGCATTAGTAATCCAGGCCACAGATTTCAAAGCAACACAATTAGATTGCTGTACGGAGGACAAAAAATTTACTGATTGATTTTATTGCACCATTATAAATCTTATTCAGTTTTGTGTTTCTTCTTCATTATTTTATACATGATGTGCATCCATTTATCTGATTTAGGGTTTTGGGAGACCAGAGCATTCCCGGCAGGAACAACACACAAGGCAATGCTATTGGAGCACTAATTCTTGATGCACTGTAATTGTTTACATACATATTATTTACAACTTGCTTACATACATTTATTCACAGGAAGTAGGCAGAACTGTGGTAAGTCCAGAGCAGGAGTAATTACTCTAATTATTCTCCATTTTACAAAAATCTTTGAAAAGTCAGAATATTCATCTTCTTATTAGCTTTTTTTTTTTAAAAAAAAAAGCAGCTGTTCATAGATTTCATTTATTTTAGCAGTGGACATCAAGAGTAGACAGCACTCTTCAAACTACTAAAGGATGCTAAGACTTTTGAAATCAAAAAAATGTTTCAGGTAGAGTAAACTCTCTTATATTTCATCATTTTCATGACCAAGCAGGCAACTGCATGAACCATTTCTGTTAGTATAATAATAAACAACTTAACCTATGGACTTAAGAGTCAGCAAAAAACAGCATTACCATATATATATATATATATATATATATATATATATATATATATATATATATATATATATATATATATATATATATATATACACATACATACATACTTTTTTATTATTTCTTAAAAGTAATATTTTAATATTATTATACAGTGGCTGTCAAAAATGGAAAACACCCTGCAAACTTAAACAGTGAAAAAGGCAGACAGATGTGTTGGGGGATGAGATAAGAAGCACAGTTGCAAGGGAAATATAACTGAATAAAAGGCAGAAGAGTTGCCAATCTGTGAAAAGAAACAAAAATTCAAATATATTCATATAATGTGCACTGTCAGCATTTAAGATTACAGAATTGGGTTCCTGGCAAAGATAACTAAATAATACCTGCTTTGAGGAGCATTAATTCTCCCCAATTCCATATTTTTGATTCATAACCATTTCATCTAATTTTGTCATGAATTGGAATGCGTGCAATCTTTCAGAGATTTGTAAGTCAGCACACTAAGGCATACCATTTTAGTTTAGTCAGACATAAATCTCCATTTTACAAAAATTATGCATTTCTTTAAACTATGCTTTTAAATAGTGAATAAATATGAAGGATGTCAGTGAGAATCAGCATTGTCTCTCATAGCTTCAAAAAGTTGTCATTAATAATTTTTTGTTAATGTACTTCAAGATGAAAATGGTTTTAAATAACGTACCAATACGCTTGTTAATTATAAAATGTATATTATAAGTGTTTTTTATTAAAAAATATGGGTATCCATTTTTTCATAAAATTGGATTCATAGGAGTATGAATTTTAGACAGCACTCAAGACTCACTGTGCAACCCAAAGGAAGTCACTTAATCAGGCTGCACACAGATAAACAAGCAGAAAACTCATGTTGTGTTATAATACACTTGAAACACTATGGTAAAGGACATACTATTAAAGGTTAACACACTTTTCCTGTTGACAGTTAACTAATATATTATATAAGTCAGAGGTTTGACTGACATAACTAAACTATACTTAAACATCATCCAGTCTAACTGCTTAATGATCTAGCTTATTTTTGTGCAATCACCATCTTGCTCTCTGGACAGCTCGCAATCCAATCTCAAGATATACTAGGTGCCCAAACCCATGCTTGCACACACCAGGCCAATTAGAATCTCCAATTAACTTATCATTAGTCTAACATACACATTTCAGGATATGAGAGGAAATAAGAGACTACCCGTACTCACAAAGACATGAGAGTAACAGGTATGCTCTACACTGTCATTGACTAGGATTCAAGCCCTGGGCGCTGGAGCGGTGAGATATAGAAACTATTAGAAAAGAACTGCAAAAAGTTTAACAGTACTTGAAAGAGTAATCAAAGTAAGAATTTACAAAAATAAATATAACATTTAGGGTTTAGCAAATGGATGCATGGATGAATGGCATTATCATCAGTGAATAACAATTTAACATATAGGATGATATTTTACATGAGCTTTAAGTACACATTTAGCCCTCAGTGTTCAGGTTCAAATGCAATAGTGGAATCAGAAAATTTTTAGACCCCTTTAACTACATACACACTTCATTGTGCTGTAGATTACATTTTAAATAGATAAATGTGCCACGTTTGCACTTAAACCTGCACTAAATAACCCATAATGACAAAGTGAAAACATGTACTAAGAAGCATTTGCAAATTAATTATAAATCAAAAACACAACAAAGAATCTCATTTTAAAATCTATATAAATAAAACAATGCTTTGGCACTCCAAATTGTAATTAAGAGCATCATGTTTAAATTAATTATCCTTGAGATGTGTCTAGAACTTGAGTCCTCCTGAGTCAAACTGAATTGATTGGACATCCCTTAGAAAGGCACAAACCAGTGAATATAAGGTCCCACAATTCCAACTGCATGTCAGGACAAGACCCAAGCCATGAAGTGTAAAGAACTCTCTGTAGACTGCTGTGATACATTTCTGGTATAGACACAGACCAGGGCAAGAGTATAAATCATTTCTAAAGCTTTGAGTATTCACAGGAGCACAGTGGTCTCAATAACTGTGAAATGGAAAAACTCTGGAACCACCATCCAGCCAAACTGAATAACCAGGTAAGAAGGGCCCAATGGTAACTTGAAATGAGCTTCAGATATCCTCTGCTGAAATGGGTGAATCTACAGTATAATAAGGATAACCATCCCAGAAGCACTCCATTAATCAGACATTTATAGTAGAGTGGCTAGATGGAAGCAACTCTTGAGTAAAAGGTATATGATAGTTTAAAGAACTCAGAGCATGAGAAAAACACTTTGGGCAGGACTCCAAGTACTATGTAGAGCAAAGATGAAGCACTACAATCATCTCCTAATACCATTCCTATGGTGAAGGAAGGTGGTGGCAGCATCATGCTATTGGGGTGTTTCTCAGTGCCAAGGACAGGGAGACCGGTCATAACTAGGGACAGGGAGACTGGTCATATTTGAGGGAAGGATAAATGCAACAAAATACAGGGGGATCCTTGATGAAAACATTCTCCAGACTGTACGCGACCTCATACTGGGATGATCTTGCAGCAAGACAATGATTAAAAACATAAAGCCAAGAAAATGCTGGAGTGACCACATGACAATTCCCTGACTGCCCTCGAGTGGTCTCACCTATGATCAAAAATAACCCCATACAGCGTGTGTTGAATGACCTAGAGATGGCAGTTTACTGAAGCTTCCCATCCAATCTAATGGAGTTTGAAAGGACGTTCCAGGAAGAATGGAATAAACTGACCAAATCCATGTGAGCAAAGCTTGTAGAGATTTACCCAAGAAAACTCAAAGCTACTGTATAATTGCTCCCAAAGAGGCATCTACAAGGTACCTAATATGTACATGAATGAGGGATTTTGGCATTTGATTTTTAATAAATTTGCAAACCTTTCTGAAAGAATGTTTTAATTTTGTCATCATGAGTTACTTCGTGTAAACTGATGGGAAAAAATTGAAATATATCTATTTAAACTTTAATCTGTAACACAAGAGTGTGCAGAAAGTGAAGAGATCTGAATACATTATGAATCCACAATATGTGTAGTCATAGCAACAATAGCAACAAGTATAAAAAGCCCATTAAATGATAAACAATTACAATGTGACTGACAGTGGTTAGAGTTGTTGCCTCGCACTTCCCGATTTCTGGGTTCAAATCCAAGCTTCATCATCATTTGTGTGAAACTTACATGCTCTCACCAAGTTTACATGGGTTTTAACAGATTACACTCTCACACCAGCATATTTTTAAAGACATGGTTTACAGTGACAGATGAGAGTAAATTGAACGCTGAGTCATTATGCAGTAGGCGTAAGCTAGTGTGTGCCCCAATTTCTGCCTTGCTCACAAAGTTGATGGAACATGCACCTCCATCATAAACCTGGCGAAGTGAGTTCACAAAAATAATAAGCTTTTAATGCTTTACAATAATATGTTTAATTAAAACTGGTGGATATCATTTGCTAAAGTATGTGCAAAATATGTAACAAGTTATGAAAAGATGTGAAACTATAAAACAAAGTACTTGTGATTAAATTACATTTAAAATACATCCTTAAAATATAATAAACATGCTAAATGAACAACAAGCTGTACATCCCATGGATGCAGAGTAAATAACTTCACAAAATACACAAAAGACTAAAAATAAATGTATTTTGGTAACTGAGAATTATTCCTGACACTGTTACATTTCCAATATTCAGTGTTAAAACAAGCAAAGTTCCACAGTTAACAACATTCATTGATTCCAATCAACGCAGAAATGCACAGGGGGTAACATGCAAACCTCATGCTGACACTGGCCATGTCAGCAATCAATCCTGCACTCCTGAGGCAACCTCCATAAATTCCATACTAAAATTTAGCTTACACTTGAATGGAAAAAACACAAAACAGCATACTGTGATAAGTGGCCCATGGCACAGTGCTGATTTTACATAAATAATCGCCCCCCCACAACAGTGCAGGCTCTAATCAGGGGCGAGCCCGCTTCGCTCAGAGAACCGCTGAGGGTGCCTGCCTGATCACAAAGACACGTGTGAGAGAACGCATCAGGCCGGTGCCTCATTAATTCCTTGGAGGGTGTGGTGAGTTTGAATTAGTATAACAGGAGCCTGCGCAAGACAGAAGGAGGGAAAGAAGACAGAATTAAAGCAAAGCTGTGAGAACAGCATTCAGGTGGAATGGCAGGACGAGCCAGAAAGCTATGGGAAAAGGCAGCATGGTCATTGGTTCCACAAAGAACAAAGGATTGATGCTCTAGGGGAGGATCGTCCCCAATGAATAGTTCTAGTGGAGTGGGTGCAATCAAGGTGGCATCCTCTCTAGGGATCCGAGGTATGCCGGAGCAAGCAAGAAGAAAGATGATAGGAGAACCAACCCTGAGCAGTCTGGCTAACGCCACTCATGGCAGCCAAGACGGGGTCTGGTTCGTGAGGACCGTGGCTGCTGAAGTCTCTGCAAGCTGAGCGAGCAATGGGTGAGCTGGGGAGACAAAGAGGGAGCTGTGCTGGGCACAATTATGAGTGGAAGGAGCACTGACCCGATGACTGTTGGTTTTATTCTCATTTTAAGTCTTGCTTTTAAACTCACGGTTTTTCATTGTTTTATTGGAATATATGTTGACTGATGAAGATCTGCACTGCACTTTGCACATGGTTTGATTTTGATTGTTTTAATAAAAGCACCAAGGCACTATTACACCTACTCCTTGCTATGTGTGTTGTGTCCTCATCCACTGGCTCATCCCTCAAGTACCTTATTGGCGGTGGCAGGTTCAAGAGGCTCCTGGGATGCAACTGGTAGCATGGAGCCAACCCACATGGTCGCACTTACACAAACAAAAAAAAAGGGTTTAAAAACAATATGTACATCATGTGGCATAGCAAGTTCCATTGTAAGTCTCAAATCAACTTAAAACTACCCCTCATGCACACACTTTAAACCACACCTCTCATCAGTAAAATATATATTTTTTAAATATTCATGACCTAATCACCATATACATTTGGCCATGTTCCCGAGTGACAGCTTTACTACAAATTATGGGAGAACACATAAAAAGAAATTTCCGTGAATGTGAACTTGAGGTATTACCGACTGAAGTAGAAAATAGTGAAAACATTCTTTTTGATGGTCTCTTTGGAGGAGTCACAAGAAAAAACAAGATAGGGAGCAAGTGACAGCAGCCGAGTTGAGAGAGTAATAGCAATGTGTTACCATGCCCAGACTACCACCAGTGTCAGTGTGAACTGGTGAAGGCTGTATGCGTAGAACTTTTGAGATATTAAAAATATTCTTACTGAACTTTTTTTTTTTTTTAGTTAAAGTTAAAGTCAATGTTGCAATAAACACAATCCTCTTTACATTCCATGTACAACATTAAAAACATCTTTGAATTGCAATTGCATTTATGTCCTGAGGGCCAGGGTCTGGGGTCATCCATCAGTGTTCTCCCTAGTGTCTTTCAGCTGGGCATTCCGCACGGCTAATTTAGTTGAGCGAGATGACAGCCGCAGATCTACTGATCTGCAGTGATGGCAAGGGGCATGCGGGCAAGTGGGAAAATATTTTAGAAGCAGGATCGCAAGTTGCGAGGGGAGAGGCGCAAGACAGGATTTTGCCAATCACTCAATGCTAAAGCTAACAGCGGGGACGAGGCGGAGTGGAGTTCACAAGCAAATAGTATGTGGAGGTGGGTTTTAGAGAGGGGGGTGTACATGGTAATAGCGGGGGTGTAGCAGCTTAATACAGTAGCAAGGAGTATGGAGAGGTGGGCGGGCGTGAGGGAGCTGTACATGCTAATAGCGGGAGTGCAGCAGCAGTTCCCAAGCAAAGACAATCTGGAGGTGGGCGGGCAAGATGAGGACTGATAAAATAAAAAGTCTACTGGAACCAGCCTGTCAGATAACAGAAAAAGGGTGTCATGAAGTAAAGTCTCTGTTCACAGTGTCAGTGCAGTGCTGCTAAGCGTACAGCTGTTCTCTTCTTGTTCAGTACATAGTAAACCATTATATATTTGTTGTTGTTTAAGCATTAGGTGTGGTCTGTGTGCAAAAATCGTCGTTCCTGTTAAAGAGACTCCCTCTGCCGTTTTTATATTTGCTCATACTGGGGGTTTTGTTAAAGTGACCCCATCTGCTGTTCTTATATTTGGACCTGCATACAATACATACTGCAAAAAGTGTAAAAGTGTGTGGAAATCCTTAAAGCACACACTGTGTCCTGATCAAACATTTTGTCACTGAATTACTGAGGGTTTTGTACGGAAGTGTATTAGGGCCACAGTGAAGAAAAAAAAAAAAATTCCGGACAAAGTGAAGAAAAAAAATATATGTTGAGAATAAAGTCGATATGTTGACTTTATTCTCGCCGCTTATGTCGAGATTAAAGTCGGCACTTCCACTTTATTTTGTCATTAACTTTTTTAGGGCTATTTTTTTTTTGTTTCTTATCTCCCAGGGCTGAATATTTTTCCAAAAACTAACATTTTTTAAAAAAGAACACAAAGCAATTGTTTAACATATCAAATCAACAAAAAATATTTACTTTTGACAAATATTACTGTCTTGCATGTTGTATGAGCCTGCATACTCTATGATTTCACATAAATTTTACACAGCAAAGTCCTGCAAAGTCTGATCTAGCGCTCAACTGGCAGCAGATCCGCTGGCACGGCATCGGCTGGTGTTTGATCAGCTGATGCCGGCTTCTCACTCTCTTGCTCGATCTCCTGATCGCTGTCAATAAAATCCGATTCTGAAAAATCAGAGTCCGACTACACGATAATGCGCAAAACATTGTCTGCCGAGTGTTTTCTTTTCTGCACTCACTTCGCTCCCTTGTCACATGTCGATGTCATCTTGCCATTGTTTATATTTCGCAACTCACGCACACGCTAGGATTAGTTGCCGAGTCAACGAGACTAGCATTCCTCTAAGCACAGAGGGAATGCCTGTGACGTGACAGTGAGATTTCTCGCCATTAACAGCTGATTATCGCCCTCTATCCCTGGATGTAGACAAAAGTCAACATCGCCCTAAAAGAGTTAAAGAAGAATGTCGTAAACTAAACTTCATCTTAAAATCAATGTTTCATTTACTAGATAAGTTAATGTAGTACATTAAATGCTTTGTGTTAAGTGTTCCCCAAACGAGTTGTTAATCACTACGCGCTTCTTAAACTGACTTCCTCCGCACTAAGAGGAAGCGCAGGCAGGGATCGCCGCACAGAATACATTTACTTCATGATATTCCTGCACTATGAACGTTTACAATGCTAAGATAAATACTTGATATCATTTACATGATGTAATGCATTAAAGCAGGCATTAAACATGCACGGTACTGTGGCAGTATTGCTGCTCCCTCACAGTAAAGGGGCCCCAGGTGTACGATCAGTGTAAATAACTTCATGGCAGTTGTGGCGAAGCTCCAAAAAACTGGATGTATGAATGGGTATCGCACAGGTTTAACTTAAATATTGTGTAGCACAGTGCGCCGTGGAATTTTCTAGGGGCGCCACGAAAACTTTTGTAAAAATTTTTTAAAATTGCTAGTGTTTTTCAACTTTTGCTTGATTAAAAAGATAATGTTTAAAAAATATATATTTTATGTTTGAAAAACAGATAACGGAACACTTAAGGAAATGAAGTCTAACAAACGTGAGAGACTTCAAACGATCGACAAGGAAATGCGCGTCTGTCTTTTGAAAATTGATCCTCGCATCAATCTCATATGTGCTGAAAAAAATCTGAACATTCACATTAATTAAATTTAAGATTTATCCTTTGATTACTTTATTAATAAAATGTCTTTCAAACTTGTAAAATTAACTGTTTTTATTGGCGATTGTTCACAGATTGTGTCGCCACGACTTTATTTATGGGCAGTCCCTCAGGTGCGCCGCAAAAGAAAATTTTTGGACTTAGTGCGCCGCAACTCGAAAAAGGTTGCCTTTCACTGGTGTAAATGTTGAGTTCGTGATCTGGTGGTTGGAGACACGAACACAGAATTCAATGGATGTTCTTCTGAGCGGGCTTTCTTTATTGCATGCGTGCTGTCTCTATCTGACATACCAAAACCCCAGTTCCTATCCTTCCTTTTTCTTTCTCCACATAACCAATCACCACACGATAAACGTCTTTGTGAAATTAAAACTAGTTATAAACTTAGATCACGGAGTGTTCAGAACTTTAAAAAATCTTTGTTTTACATTTTTAATTATGCTATCCGTTCAGGGTTGTGCCCATCCCAGCAAGCATCGTGTGTGAGGCAGGAACAAATCCTGAACGGGGTGCCAGCTCATCACAGGGTGAATACGAGCACACACATACAAACTAGCAGGGTCAATTTAGCATTACAAAACCCCACATCCTACATGACTTTGAAAGGAAACTGAAGCACACCGAGTAAACCCGCTAGAAAAACATGCAAACTCAAGGCTGGGAACACCCGGGACCCCCTTTGCTGCGAGGCAGCAGTATAACCTTCCACGCCCCCACATGATTAGTACATGCTTTAATGCATTTCATCATAAAAATTATATCAAGTATTTATCTTAGCACTGTAAATGTTCAGGGAGCAGGAATATCATGAAATTAATGTATTCTGTGTGGTGATCGCTGCCTGCGCCTCCTCTTAGTGCAAGAGAAAGTCAGTTTAAGAAGCATGTAGCAATTTACATGGGTCGGGGAACACTTAACACAAAGTATTTCGTGGGCTACATAACTTATGACGGGTTCGAGAAAATCTAGTAAATTAAATATTCATTTTAAGATGAAGTTTAGTTTACAACGTTCTACTTTAATGACAAACTACGAGAATAAAGTCAATATGTCGACTTTAAGCGAGATAAATGACGAGAATAAAGTAGTAATGTCGAGAATAAAGTGAAAATGTCAAATTTTTTTCTCGACATAAGCGTTGACATTAAAGTGGAACTGTTGAGAAGGCGTACCTGCCGTAGTGCAAGTGTGCACTGAATATCCAACAGGCTCTCACTTTTCTACTCAAAAGTCTTATTCATAGGTACTTTTAATTTTTTCCAAACGTTTCACCAACATGAGCAAAAAAGTGTTAAGAAAACAACACTGCTCAGTTATTTCAGAAAAGAGACGCCACAAACTAATGAAGGTGCGGCGTCAACTCCTGATGTGGCAATTTCAGACAAAGACATTACAAAGGCTGGTCCATCAGGGGAAATCTCTTCAGCACACACTTTTCCAATTGATAAATTTAAGCATCAATTATCCGGCATAAACAAACAATGGTTTAAAGATTTTAATTGGCTAATAGTCAAAGAAAATGGTATATGGTGCTCATTGTGCATGAAATATTCAAACAAACACCCCCCAAGGAGGGAGTTATCTTGGGTAAATGTGCCCTACACAAGAAGTCAAACAGAAAGCTTGCTGGACCCATGAAAAAAGTAAAACACACATTGAGTCTTCTGTTGACCTTTAGGAAAGCGTGTACTAGATCAAACTGGAATGTGTGAAATTGAAAGATCTGTATCTGTGTTAAATAACTTACAAAGAGATGCCTTTGTGGGAGCTTTAAGATCCATGCATTGGTTGGCAAAAAATGAGTTGCCACATACAAAATTGTTTGAAAAGCTGCTGGAACACTGTAAAGAAATAGGTTATTCCTTTTTACAACATCTCAATGTTGGTAAACATGCATATTACACCTCTGAAAGAATAATGCAAGAGCTGCTGTATGTCTTAGCATGAGAAATAAAATCTAACATACTGAAAAATATATACCCAGAACATTTTTTCAGTATTCTGTGTGATGAAACCACAGATATCTCAGTTGTAAAACAATTGTTTACATTAAATATGTTTGCCAGGTCACTAAAGAAGTCAGAATTAGTTTTGTATCAACCCGCAATATGATTGATGGCAAAGCGGAGACAATAACCAACACACTGAGTGAGACTATGGACACCTAGGCTTGAAAAATGCTAATCTGGTTGGACTAGGGTCAGATGGAGCGGCTGTTATGATTGGGAAACAGAAAGGTGTGGCAAAACTGCTTAAAGATAAAACATCTGGACTCTTGGTCAACTGCCACTGTGTAAACCACCGACTGGCCCTTACAGCAGCTGCTGTACCTTATTTAACAAAACTGAACACCATCTTAAGGCAGCTGTTCTATTTCTTCCAAAATACTTGTTCTATTTCTTCCAAAATACTTTTGTTTTCACTTTTCTTCCCAGCGACAATACTTCTGACTCTTGGTTTATGCCATAACAATTGTTATTTAAAATTTTTGTTAGGGTTGCAGGATCCTGAATTTGGATACTTCTTAAATTTAATAAAAATATTCTGGCACACCCTTTTTATAGACAACACTAGACATTAAGCCCATTACAATAATGGGCACTAGAACAGTAGTGCATAAACATTAGTAGGAACAGTCTATATTAAATGGCAATGGACCTTGTATGTGGCTGTAATATGCGTCACTGTATTGTGTGCCTTTAATTTTCTTTCGCAGTAATACTGGTTTGTATTTCCGTAAAATGCCTGTAATTTTCTCTGACAGTAACACAGTGGAACCTCGGAAATTCGTGCCAAAACTGGTCGAAACCCGATTTGGGCGTGAACCTAAAGTAATTTCCCCCATAGGACTGTATGTAAATACAATTAATCCGTTCCAGACCGTACGAACTGTATGTAAATATATATTTTTTTTAAGTTTTTAAGCACATAGTTAAATAAACCATAGAATGCACAGCATAATAGTAAACTAAATGTAAAAACATTGAATAACACTGAGAAAACCTTGAATAATAGAGAAAACTAACACTGCAAGAGTTCATGCTATAGTGCTACGAACCACTCGCTAAAAACATTTTTTAATGAGTTTTAAGAACAGTGAAAAAAAGAACATTATAATTATAATTTATTATAATTTAATAAACAACCAAGTAATATTGCAACAATGCACGCACACGTGTGTGTGTGTGTCTCTCTCTCTCCGACGCCTGTGTGTGTCTCTCTCTCTCGCGCACGCCCCTGCGTTTGTGTCTCTCTCTCTCTGCACAGGGAGAGAGTGAACATGTGAGGCCATGCATATGCGCACTTCACCAGAAGACACACACACACGGACACCTGGACGCACACATGGGTTTTATTAAAGAGGATAGACAGGCTACACATTAAGGCAATTAACATTAGCCACTTATGCAAGAAGCACATCACCCCGCAGGACACTATCATATTTTAAAATTGTCTGTGCATGTTGCAGTAAACCCACAAGTAAATCAAAAGTAATAATGGATTTTAAAATTACTAAGGGTGCCTTCTTTCCAATAAATCATAGGTTTCAATGTTGTCTGCTCTTTTTATTAGTAAAATATGCAATTTTCAAATGCATATGCAGAAGTGAACAGCACATCACCACTGAGTGAAACAAATGTGAAATAATGCAATTTGTGAAATAACACCATAACTACTGCAAAATAATGCACTTTGGGAGTAAGATTCACTAGGCAGCTTCAAGGACCTTTATTTTATGTTAGGTGTAAGAAAAGAATCATTTTATAAAGATAGAGATCATCTGAAAGAGGGTGTTAATAAAACTGTATGGCAAATGTTTCAGTTTTCTGTCGATGCAGGACAGGACACACATAGTAAAGTAATAGGACATTCAACGGTTAAATCAATTTGTAACCAAGTTAGTACTCAGTGATTTGGAGATTGCAGACATAGGAGTTCTGTTAGGATTAAAAAGGTTGGAATAACATAAATTTCCCCAGGGTCTGATGACATTTATCTTAGAGTGCTTAGGGAAGTTAGTGATTACATATATAAACCCTTAACACATACTGTACTTTTCAGAACACGCTGCATAATGCAAAAATTCCTAAAGACTGGAAGCTTGAAAATGTGTTTCCTATATATAAAAAGGTGTTTAGGCCAGTCATAGAAACAAAGCAACCACAAAACAAGTATACAGTAGATTTATTGCTTACAAGAGATAGCAGGCTTGCAAGTTGAACTACAATTAGTTCACCCTTTTCCTGATAATATAACTAAGGGGAAATCAGAATCCAGTAAAGGGATCTTGGTTTATATACGAGGCAGAGACTAATCAGGGCAACTGGAGGAAGCTCCAGTATACTGTAAGGATCCTGGTAAGCTAATCTTCATATACCTGAAACAAAATGTTTTCTGGTTTAACAACTACAGTACCTAAAGTATCCTCGGGTACAACTATAAATGAGGCATCTCACCCTAATTCAGGAATTCAGGGTGTGGGAGATTAAAAATGTGTGCCTCTTTGGAGATTTTTAGCTGGAGCTAAAGTTGTTTATCAACAGACAGCGTTCTTGGATAGATAACATAGAACATTAAGAATATGGTGGGTCTGTCCTGAAAGCAAATCTGAAGTATCAGAAGGTGAGAATCTCATTTTTTAGTTTAAGATAAAAAAGCGCTTTCACCAGTGGTGTAATTATGTTAGTTTATGCACAAGGTAGAAGGAACTCCCTCAGTTGTGAACTGATATGTCATGATGCTCTTTCCACAAAGAACTTGTTGATAGTAGTTTAAGTCATTTAAGCTCTTGAGAGTCATATTGGATTCTTCAATAACTACACCCAGCCTTAGTGCAAAAGCAATTAAGAAGGCTAACAGGACATTAGTTAAGATTATATTACAATGTATATAAATACAAGTTGACATTTGTTTTTCTTAATCTACATAATACACTTGTTAGGCCTCATCTGGAACGCTTTATGCGGTTCTGTTCTCTATATCACGCAACACACATATATATATATATATATATATATATATATATATATATATATATAAAAACACAAATTCCACTAAAGAAGAGCAACTACACAGACTTCAAAACTATTAGATGCTGAAGCTGGTAAATCTTTACAGTTTAAGCAGAGGATAACAGGCAACAAAACCTAAGTGATACAAATTATGAAAATAATCTTCACACTTATTTTAAAAGTCCTTCAACAAAAATATTTTAAATGTTCGACAACAAAAATGCTTCGGCACAGATTTAAGCTGGTTAAAGGTAAATTTCTCACAAAAATGTAAAAAAAATGTATTTTCTTTCCAAAGAAACATACACATGTGGATCAATTATTAAGTACTTTAGTGAACAGCACTTCAATGAGGATCTTCAAGATTCAACTGGCCACTATTTTGCAAATCTTAAGTGAATAACGATTGACTAGCTATGCTTATTCAAAGAATGAACAATAGGACATGATTTCAATTCTATGTTTGATTTATAAGTTTTGCATCAGATTTTAATTAAGGAAAAATTGTCAAATTAGGGTCAATTTTAGTTTGTCACACAATGTAACATACAACACAACACATACAATTGCAGTTTATCTCCATGTCAGTTTTCATATAAATGTGTCAACAGTCTCACTAAGAGGCCATTTCTATGCTTAACCTTTGTTAATTCTACCACCTGTATTTACAAATTTTTCTGAAAAAGTACAAAATTTTAACATGGCTTTCATTTTTAACTGGTCCTCCTTTGAAAATAAAATTCAGTAAGCTTTGTCAGAAAACGATCTTGAAACAAGAATATTCAAAATGTTAAGGTGCCAAGCATACTGCTGATGGTTTTGATTGTTGATGTTCGCGGTTTGTCAAAAGAAACATTCTCTGAGTTCCTTGGTAGCAGTGATAGTGTGTGCATTGCATCCAACTGTAATTCATTTCCTAATCATTAATTTTACTATTTTTACATTATATAAATAAACCAGACAAACCAAATGCTGTCAGCGGAAATGCTACAGCCAATTAGTAGACAGGGAGATGAATGTTATTTCATTTTGCACTGTTAACAGGATACTTAAAACTACATTATTGTTAAAATAAAATTAAAAATTTGTGACTTTTGAAACTAAAACATTTTGTTTATTCTTCTAAGCTTGAGCTGCATTGTAGTTCTGCCATTTATCTGCTATTTTGCATTTAAATTACCTTTCAAGAAGATGAAAACTTTCTTGAAAGGATGGGACACTAATGTTGGTTTGTTTTACCATTCTTTGCTTATTATGGTCAATTACAAACTTACTTTGCTCCTTAATTTTTGACGTCAGGTGTTGTGGTTGAAGACCATGTTACATCACACTGCTTCTCCTAAATGATACGTTTTTGCACTTTTTAATTTGTTGCTCAACGCTGCACTTCAGTGTCATTTAATGCCCTATCCCTATCCCTTGCCCTATCTCAAACTTCATTTGCATAATCTCTAAAAGTCAAAGGTGGTTTTGGCACACTCCCACAATTGCCAGTCAAATATGTCTGACATCCCCAGCAGCTCACTCCAACCAGTGTATGACAGGTTTGATTTTGTCTTAAGTCATAGAAACAGGCTTGTGTGCAAATAAGCGATGACAACCAATGAGCGCTCACCCAGAAGCACAATGCATGTAATAAAGCTACGAGGATTAAGTAAAATGGATGTTTTGGATATGACAAATAGAAGAACAGCTTGTCTGTCTGATGTTGCATATTTTAGGTACCACAACAAAATGGAATTAAATGAAGAAAGGCCTGCAATGGAGTGTGAACTTGCCATACCTATAAAACATTTGTAGAGCACCTCCTTGTCAGTTGCATGTTATGGCTGTCAGAAAAAAGGACAAGCTCACAAGACATCACCTTCAAGTGGAAGTCATGTAATGCGACATTGGCTTCATGTAGTCTTCCTGCCTGTAGTCCTCCTGTCTAGACCTGCAAATACAGTGTCTGCTCCTATGAGAGGTTCATGTTCTATGTTTTTGCTGTAAAACCCGATGACTCCCTAGTAAGTAACCATCCATTGGTTTAGTAAACCTTATTCTATGTTTGGGAAGCTTTCAATTTCAAGGCAGGTTCAGTTTCAAAGGCAGGAAAATTCACTGCATTAGGAAATAGTTCACTGCAAGGTTAATCACTCATATAATCTTCATCTGAACTAATTTAGAAACTGTGAAGAAAACCAAAACTCTGAAAAGTAAAAACCTACAGATATACAAGGATACATCACCACACAGACATCAACAAAAGGCTGGGAACTGAATCAAGGACTCTGGACTATATTACCATTTTCGGAAGCTGCACAATCTAAAAATAATGTCACTACTTGGCCATTATCAGATATGGAGCAATCTGTTTTAGAGGGCACATATACAAACACTGATATAAGACCAATTTGAAGTCACCAGTTAACATAATGTTTTGACTTAGAATATGGGAAGACAACAGATATGTTTGTTATGGAGGCTAATGCCCAAATAACACACACATATGAAAAAATATCAGTCTATTCTCAGAACAGGCAATGACTTGTCATCCTGCACGTACTAGCTTGTGTTTATACTGTAGCAATATTAAGGCTCTCTTTTATATATAGTGGGTTTATATATACTGGACAGATAGTGCAAGAGTGAGGGCATGTGTTAAAGTGCCCTTCTGGCATCTCTCCACACAATATCATTCCAAAACAAAGGATATGCACACATTTAAAAGGGGTACAATAATTTTCAAGTTAAATTCAAAGGGGAAATATTAACACACAGCATAAAAAAAGACAACAATAATAATCTTACTTCCATGCATAGTCTTCTTATACTAGTCCACTTGCACAACTCAAATACTATAAATAAGAACTCTTGTTTCTCGTTGTGCATCTGTCTCATCACCCCATCTCTCTTGTTTCTGCTTGTGAGCAACCAGTAGCATTAGATCCCTATTTTACTTTGCAATGTAAACACACCTATTGATCTGCACTTAGTTTACAAAAGCTGTATGGGATTTTCCTATTCTTTACATAAGTAATATCTTACTAAACCAACAATAGCAAACAGAAGAAAATTACATTGCTGCACAGCAATAAACAGACCGCATCTTAATAACTGGTCAGATGGACGAAATGCTATACGAAAAGAAAATGCATCTAGCAGTTCAGGAAACTATTGTTGACACACCCTTCCTCAGCTGTCTGGCCCTGAGCTGTGAAGTACATGAGGAGCAATTCCAATACCCGAATAGCACATTCTTTTGATTACTGTAAACGTTTAATTGTTGGTAAGTAATACAGTGTAGTGAAATGTGGTGCATTAGGCTATGGACCTTAGACCACAAGGCTATCAGTTCAGTCCCTCCATGTCCCACTCTGCAAAACTTAAACCACCTGTGCCTCATCTATTTAAAAAAAAAAAATAAAATTATGTAAGGCTGTTTTACTGAGCAATATCAACATTGGAGAGATGAGCTTATTAAAGCTGCCCCATTTTCCTGAATCCACCTGATATCTATTTACATCAATTTGCAGTGGTTATTAAAAAGCACCCAAAAAAGCTGCCACAGACATCCGTTTACATTTTATTATCATAATCAGTATCTCATCTTTGAGAAAAATGGCAGAGAAACCATGTAGTTGTCTGAATCCACTATTTGTGCTTTTTAATAAACACATTCATTGTCATCAATGGAACAACTTCTAGCACAACCATAAAGCCCAGAAATTAGCACTGCTGCCATAGAGCTACAAAATCCTGTGCTATCTATATGCAGTCTAAACATTTTACCACGGTGCTAGTATGTTCATCTAGGCACTCTGGTTTCCTCACACATCCAAAAGATGTACAGTATACTGATGATGCCAAGTTGTCTGTGTAGGTGTTTATGTATGTTGGTGTGACCTTTCCTGGAAAGTTGCTTTGTCCATGTTTATACATTATGTAAAAAGCAGTTGGGACTTTGTGAAAGACAAAATGAACTCAGAAAATGTATGCATGTACGCATGAAGAAAAAGTAAATATCTGTCCAGTAAAAAAAGTGCTTTATTTTCTTTTTACCCAAATAGTTTAGGATGGTCACTTCAGTGAGCCAGACAAATGGCATGTCTCAAATCTAATATCTTTAGTAGACAACTGCTAGACGTATGGGCTAGTTGACATGTCTCTCTATTCAACGGCACCTGCAAATTCTCACGCCAAAGAAAATCAAAAGCCTGGTTTGGAATTTACTCAGGGCCTGCTAGCTGTCTACAAAACAATCAGATCCTAACTGTCAGACCAAATGTGCTCCTCTGGGTTATCTGCAACACTCAGTGCTATTTCTATTTATAAAACTGAAGCAATGGCAGGATTAGAACTCTTGAAAGCGAATACTGTTACCCTTAATAGCACCTATAGCATGCACTGTACAGCTGAGGAACTGAAGCAGCGTTTTAGCAATTGAAAACATCAAGTTTGGCTATCATTTTATATTACACCTATACTCTTAGTATGGACTAAAGCAATGCCAAATTCCCTGAACTGTTATGTGCTTAAAACACAAAAATTATACTACATAACTCATAAAAACTAACCCATTTCAAGTTTAGTTAAATTAGCATTCAGTAGTTCCTGACACTTCTTTTGGTATATGCTCAGTTCTTTTGCTTCCCACTCTACTTTCATGCAGTCTTGCATTTAAAAGTTTTACAAAGCTTCTAAGGCCTTCTTAAGACAATTTAACATAGCTTTCCCCTTACTTCAATTCTAGAAATGTAAAGTGCAAAAATTAAGTACAAAATAGGGCAGCCAAAGCTCAAAGTCAATAAATTATGAGGTCACAAAAAAAAAATAAACAAATGAAGACAGTAAGCATAAATAAATAAATACTGCCCACACATAACATTAATCCAAAATCCATAATCAGATTGCAGATGCTGCAAGAGTGAGCTTGCTGATCTTTCTGGAACTATTCGGTAACTGTTAGTGCTCGACACCTACAGGTGAAGCTATTACCCACTGAGCAGATGTCTACATAGGGACAACTGCCAGCTGTTCATTGACAAGCAGCTCTATTTTTAAACAGAGTTTAAAGTAGGTGAACACCAGTAGGAGCTGGATGATGAAGCACCAGACTTGACCTAATAGTTACAAGCACAGGCCAAGCCAAACCAACTTTTACTTTATGTGATGAAATATCTTGCATCATGAAGTGAACAATGCACAATAGCCAGAAAGGCAGGATGTAAGGGCTACTACAGTTACACCACACTGGAATAAAAAAGATAGGCGTGTAAGGAACCAGCAGCAACATCCTGTATAACAAAAGTACTTTTGCTAAAGAATCAAGTTGTGCAGTTTCCACCACATCCTGACTTTGCTTCACATCCGTTTCCCCATTTAGTCGCCTTTCTAATTCAATTCAGCCACTGCTAATGAAGTGCTTAAAACATACTGCTACCCAGCACTTACAATTTTAGAAAAAAGTGTGAATAAAAACCCACTGTCAAAAAACCTTTAAACTTTTCTCACTATTTCAACATTCTGGTCAAAAGTAAAGCAACAAAATGCAAGCAGTGTTATCTGGTTTAGTAATCTGGTAGACTAAAATAATGGGATCAGCGGTATAAATTTGTCAGTATCCAATGTGTTTATTAATCATGCTGCTTTAATGATATGCAGAACTGGCTATTTAGGTCCAGAAGAAATAATCTGGAATTTAATTTTAGTTATATGGAACGATTAAATATAAGACTACATTTCAAGGGTAAGAAGATTCAAACTCCATCTATATGTCAGGGTAATACACAGAAAAAAAGTATAAATGTGTTACTTTTAAAATTCACATCAGTGTTTCTAAGAATAATTACTACTTGAAACTGACAGCCATGCAAAAGGCCAAGTAAAATGACATGTGACTGAAAGTAAATAATGAGAAATTAAGAAATATTTTATTTAATCATCAAGATAATGCAATTCTTAAGAAACCGAGACTAAAGCCTGTGTTTCACACAGGGGTGCCAAAGTAAGACCCTGGAAAACCAGAATGGCTACAGGTTGTCATTTCATCTGCTTTCTAAATCAGCAGCCAATTACTACTACTAATGGAAGATATTATTTTGCCTTAATTTCAATTGACATGTTTTTAAAATTTATAACCTGTTTCCTAGTAATGAGACAAAGTGAACCAAAAGTGACCTGTTAACTATTGGGTCTCAGTTCACGAAATGCACCATTTTTGCTGCAACCAATTTCTTAATACAAGCCAAGTCTTTCTGGTAATAAAACACATTATTTAATTCTATAGATTGTTAGCGCTCTCCTCCTACCAAAACAAATGCAATATTTCCAAAATTGTTCTTTTCTTCCCCCCACACCCCCAACCCCACAGTCAAACATTACAGCGCTTTATGAATCAGAGCAATCAATTTGTTTTTTTGGGGTTTTCTTTATATTTTATTAAACAGAAATTGTATGGTGGGCACATAGATGCAAATGAGATCCAGTTACTGTACCTGAGAAAACTAAGGCAAAAAATATGTCCTATTTGCCTGGAATAATTAGTTACTAATTTAAAAAGTGGCTGAATGATCTGAGACTGAGACTGATATTCCTAGGCTTACATTCATTTATATATTTATTTTATTTAATAACCCCCACTTTATATCACAAGAGCAACCACAAACTATATGCTAAATATACTACATTCACAATATTCAAATCAAATGGGCACATTTCTAAATGATTAAGAGAATTCAATTTTCCAGTGAGCTGTCTTAAGAGTCAACATCAAACTGGACAGTGTTGCTGCACCCATCCTCCAAGTGCTGATGAATTTATGGATATAACTTTATGGATAGCTCATAGTGCATTTATAAAACATTTATGGGAGCCAATTAACATGGCATTACTGAGTTTAAGCCACTGTTAAGTAAGTAATATGCAAACCGTCCAATTAAATCAAATGACAAACACTTTAAACTCTGTGATTTAGGCTGTCAATCAACTCCCCTAACAGCCTTATTCCACTATTGTGCATGATCCTGTTTTTTTCACCATCTTCTTGATACAGTTTAGCAAGCCATCTTGGACACACATGAAGTCAGTTCATTTAAGTCAGGCTAAGTGTAGAGATATCTGATAAACAGTAATGCCAGTACATTACATATGACATAGCACTGATGAGGTTTTAGATTGTCATTCTGCAATTCACAATATTTAGAGCTTTCCTAGGTAAGTAACACCTTTCAAATTTATTTTCTGCACAGCAGCATGATATAGTGGTTAGTGCCACTGAACCAAAAAGACAGTTTCTACATTCTCTTCTGTGCCTGAATGAGTTTTTCCTCCTGCCTTGCTTCTTTTCCTTCAAGGAAGGGCTTTTACTCCCTGCGACGCTGAATTTGATTAAACAGGTTTGGATGTAGATATAAGGATGGATGCACAAACATTTTTTTTTCCTTTCATAACAAGACAGTAATTTACAGCTTGTGCTTAGTAATCGCTGACGTGTGCTCACTATGTGACAATGACTGTAACCAGTTATCCATCATCCTACATCATTACCACTCTGCTACCAAGACTGGACTGTTTGCTCTAAAGTGTCTGTCTACTGTCTCCTGCACTGAAAGTGCACAAGTCTGGAAACCTTTGGTGATTTGCCATCCCATGCACACATAGAGCAACAAGTGATTCAGCTATCCCAAATTCTAGGTGGTATATTCATGTGCAAAGTACTTCTTTTACTTTTTCACTGTGAACTTTCTGTATTTTGCCACACTATGCACATATGAAACTACAGCTTTAAATGAATGAATTCCAGCTTGTGGAATCAAAACTGAAGTGCAATGTTTTCTTTTCTAGTATAAATTCAGAAAAAACATGCACTATCATCAAGGCTGAAAAACAAACTGAAATCTGTTTGTTGCATTCATCTTATCTATAAAGAACTTGGTTACTGTTTAAACAAAGAAAACAAAGATGGGCTTAAAATAACATAGCTACATTCACTGGTAGCAGATATATTTATTTTCAAGTCCTTCCTACTCCAACATATGGCTAACTGACTTTAAGTAAGCATGACACAATTCTACTAATAATGTAAATATTTTAGCATTAACTGACCAGGTTTAAATCAATGCATTATGCATTTTTTGAATTCTCTCCTTTAGAAATGCTATCAATATGTCTTTTCTGACGCATTAATGAATGATTAATAAAGCCTGGTTAGTCTTTCTTTGATATGACATGCTGACTACCCAAATTATGCTCAAGTTAAAGTGCCCAGGATTCTAACTATTGAAAAGAAACCCACATATCTTTTTCAGACCTGAAACTCCATCTCAGAAGCCCCCTCTAACAGACATCTGGTAGACTTACAGCTTTCATTTAACTAACAAACACATATCTAAGATGTGGTAGGAAAACCTGAGTAAACAACAACACAAAAACAAGGAGAAGTTGCAAATGCTAAACTAAAAATAGCCAGGTATGAGATTGGATTGAAAGGCAGGATGCTGTATACTGGAGGCAGCAGTGCCAGAAACTGCACATTTCAGTTTCT